>NW_007256007.1:487746-502351 GCF_000164805.1 Carlito syrichta | reverse complement strand
CCTCAGCCTCCCAAAGGCACGGGATTACAGGCTGAGCCACCGAGCCCGGCTTCTTTCTTTATTTTTAGTTGGGAGTCTCACTCTTGCCCATGTTGGAGTGCAGTGGCATGATCACAGCTCATCGCACCCTCAACCTCCTATAGCTGGGCCTACAGGCACGTACCACCAAGCCTGGATAATTTTTGGGGGGTCTTTTTCATTGTTTGTTTTTGAGAGATGTGTTGCTATGTTGCCCAGGCTGGTCTCAAGGTCCTGGGTTCAAGCAATCCCCCGGCTCAGTCTCCCAAATTGCTGGGATTACAAGCATGAGCCATTGCACCTGGCAAAATTTTTCATTTTGATTTAACTGGTCATTGAGAATCATTCCTAGGGTTTGGGTTTCTAAATTTGAAGAAGTAAGCGGGATCAGACAGAGCAAGTGTCTTGGGGCTCATTCTGGGCTCTTAAAACCCATCGAGACCCGCCTGGGTAGGCGAGACCTCATCTCTACCAATAAATCAAAAAATTTGATTATAGGCGCGTGGTAGCGCGCGCCTATAATTCTGGCTACTCAGAAGGCTGAGGTGGAAGGATTGCCGGAGCCCAGCAGGTCGAGGCTGCGGTGGCCGGGAGCGGCCACTGCAGTCCAGTCTGGGTGACAGAGTGAGACACCAACTCAAAAAAAAAAAAAAAACCCATCGAAAGCTCAGTATCTCTGGTCATGGATAAACACCACTCCCCTTGGCACAATGTTGACCCTAGAGCTCAACCTGCAGGATTCAGAAATGATTGAGATCCCCAAATGTAATCTGAGAAGTACCTGACCTTGTGGAAGCTGATCAGATAATTCACTTGATTATCTTACTATTGTTAACTTAAGAAAAGCCAGTGTGAGCTCCATCTTACAGATAGGGCAAGTTAAGGCCTATGGGAGTGATTTATCAGAGGGACAAGAATCAGCAGGCACACTCACATTCAATGTTAAACTGAGCTCTTAATCGCCTTTGTAAATCACATATTATCCACCTATCTAGACACCTAAAAATAGAACTGGGGACTCCTCAGAGGCCAGGAGGAGCAGCCCAAAAAAGGTGGAAGGGAAGCCGGGCTCGGTGGCTTAGCCTGTAATCCCGCGCCTTTGGTAGGCTGAGGTGAGTGGATTGCCTGAACCCATGGGTTCGAGACCCGCCTGGGCAGAGAGACCTCATCTCTACAATAAATCAAAAAATCAGCCGGGTGTGGTAGCACATGCCTGTAATTCTGGCTACTCAGAAGGCTGAGGCAGAAGGATCACTGGAGCCCAGCAGGCGAGGCCCGGCCACCGCACTCCAGTCTGGGTGACCGAGTGAGACTCCAACTCAAAAAAAAAAGGTGGAAGGGAAGGCCAGGAGCATTTTAAAGTGTAAATCTCATTTAAATGAATAAGACATGCTTTATAGTGGCACAGTACAGGGACCTCATTAGTGACTGACTTTTAAAGAGGTGTTAAAATTGTCCAAAAATGAACACTGCTCCTTCCACAGTTCCATGCATAGAATCAAATACCATGAGTAAGTATGCAAATTAGCAGGTGCCCACAGGCCCAGGGTTTAAAGGAAATAAATCAAGCAGCTATCCTAAGATAACTTCCAATAAACTTTGCTTCTCTCTTCATTAGCATTCAGTTTGGTCTAGTTCAACAAGCAATTTTTGAAAGCTTATTATATGGCCATCAATGGGCATTCCATTTCCAATCTCATGCTAGTCAACTGTCATCTTATTTTCCTCTTTAAATTCTTCCAAATAAAACACTGTATTCGTTTCCTGAGGCTGCCATAACAAAGTATCAAAACTGGGTGCAGGCAGGCTCAGTGGCTCAGCCTGTAATCCTGCACCTTGGGAGGCTGAGGTGAATAGATTGCCTGAGCCCGCGGGTTCGAGACCCACCTAGGCAACTTGGTGAGCCCTCATCTCTACAATAAATGAAAAAAAAAATTAGCCGGGTGTGGTAGCGCACGCCTGTAGTTCCAGCTACTTGGAAGGTTGAGGCGGAAGGATCGCCGGAGCCCAGCAGGTCGAGGCTGCGGTGGCCGGGGGTGGCCACTGCACTCCAGTCTGGGCGACAGAGTGAGACTCCAACTCAAAAAATAAATAAATAAATAAATAAAACATGTTTAAAAAAAAAAAAAACAACTGGGTGGCATAAACAACAGAGTTTTATTATCTCAGTTTTGGAGGCTGGAAATCCCAAATCAAGGTGTTGGCAAGGTGTGCTACCCTTGAAGGCTCTAGGGGAGGATCCTTCCTGGCCTCTTGTAGCTTCTGGTGATGCTAGGCATTCCTTGAACTGGCCATTTTTTGTGTGATGTTTCTCCTCTTCTTATAAGATACTGAATTTAGGTCCATCCTAAATCCAGAATGATTTCTTCTTGAGATCCTAACTAGTTACGTCTGCAAAGATTTTATTTCCACATAAGGTCATATTCTGGGCTTCCAGGTGGCCATGAATTTTGCAGGGAACACTATTCAACCCACTGCAAACACTGTCTCACAAAAGCACGGGTAGGCAATGCCAATTTCACCAAAGTTTTTGAAAGGGGGAGAAAATTTAGATGGCTCACTTCACACTTAGACACCTTGAAAATCGTTTTGCAGGTTGGGTTCCTGGGAAGCAGATTCTAAGACGGAGGTTCACATGCAGGGTATTTATTAGGGACTCCTCTGGGATTCCCAACCCTTGGGAAGGTTAGGGGAAGAAGCGAGACTTAGAGGGAGACATTGAGTTGTGATACAGCCACATCAAGGGCCTCATCTGACCCTTTGAAGAGCTCTGGATCTGGGCTCCTTCACAGCCTTTATGTCCCCACTGGTTCAAGGATGTGGGCCTCTTGGGAAATGGGTGTGATCTCAGGTGAAGCAGCTCTTTTTAGGAAAAGCAGGCCTCCATAGGAAGCTGCCAGCTAAGGGCTGCCAGCCTACATTACTCCCAGCAGCTGGGGGAGTAAGTCCTGCATCCTTGAAGGGGAATCTGGGTAGCACATCACAATGTCTTCCACACCTCCTTAGTCATTTCTCTCTTCCCACAACTGCCAGCAGAGAGGGCTCCCTTTTTCTCTTGCCTCTTCACAGTGCTGAGGGCCCCTTATTCCTCACCCCCATCAAAGCTTCTTTCCCCACACTTGCAAATGCAAGCCTATCTACATAGAAAAGGTCACCTCCTTAGACGATATCGAAGAAAGTAATTAATAGCAATGAAGATGTTTTTTAATGTTGCTTATTGCACAATAGAATGAGTACTGAATTTCGAGTAAGAAGACACAGATTCTTGCTGGCTCTTCCACCAACTGTGTAACTTCGAGTAAATCACTAGTCTATATGACCAGGGAACAAGAACAATCTGTTTTATCAGTGATTATATAACACCTAGGATAGTGCCTTACACAAAGCAGGTGGTAAATAAATATCCCCTGAGTACACGAACGAATGAACAAGGTTTGCCTAAGCTTTGGTTTCCTGGGGATAATATTGAATTTGGTAAGGATAGGCTAAGTTGTGATTTCTAAAATGTAATTCCTGCACTAACAGTAGTTTCACTTGGAAACTTGTTAGATGCCCAATGTATTGGACTCCACCCCAGACCTGCTGAATCAGAAAGTCTGGAGGAGGGGTCCAGCATTCTGTTTGTTATAGGCTGAATGTTTATGTTCACCTTCCCAAATACATATGTTGAAATTTAATCCCCAGTGTGAAGGTATTTGGAGGTGGGGCCTTTGGGAAGTGATTAGGTCATGAGGGTAGAGCCCTCACAAATAAGACTAGTGACCTTATTAAAGAGACCCCAGGGAGCTCCCTTGATCCTTCCACCACATGAAGACACAATGAGAAATTAGCCATCTATGAACCAAGAAGTCTTGTTCACCACCTAAAGAATGTCATCGTCCTACCACTAAAACCTAAGCCCCTGGAACTATGTTAAAGCATGTCTGCACCCCATAAATGGAATGAAATTCCCTTCTGAGATATTGGTATTCTGCTCTGTGGGAGGAAAATATCTCCTCCACAAACTTAAAATACAATGAATTTCTACATCAGAAACATTTTTCGCGTTAAACAAATAGATCCAAAAATGCAGTGCATCTGGGAGCCACGTGTCAAGGAAGCACCATTTTTAACAAAGGACTTACAGGGTCATTGCTCCAGTTGATATACTTTCTAGCCTTACCACAGATGCCCAGCAAAAGATTGTACAAACGGCCAAGTTGTTTTTGCCCATTATTACAGTAGAACTACACACAATGTCCTCGCTGTCGTGTGTAGATGTACTTGCAGGAGAAAAATAATATTTATTGAAGGTTTTTAGAATTTCTCATTTCAGAAAAAAATCACAACCTCATTACAGAAAATTTGGAAAATAGAGAAAAGCAGAAAGAAAATACCAATCTTCCAAACAGTGAAGCATTTTAATGTATGCACCTCCCAGTCTATTTCTGTGAATGTCTTCAAAATGATTTTGTATCATATAAAATGTTTCAGAGTAGAATTTTTGGCTTAGTAGTATATCATAGACATTATTGCTATTTATTTATTAGTATTCTATAAAAATGTTTATATACTACCATTTAGTTAGATAATTTTAGATTATATAAAAACATAAGCTCATGGTATAAAAAAAATCCAAATAGTGCACAAGGGTAGAGAAAAAAACAACTTTATGCCACTCTTACTGCTAAAGCTTTCTTGTATATCTTTCCAGAGTATTTAGGCTTATATAGACACAAAAGAAGTTATACTATATTATTATTCAACAACTTATTATTTAATAAAACAATATATCTTAGATGTCTTTCTGTGGCTGCATGGTGTTCTGTTATGTAGGCATGCAATTTTTTTTAGCCAGTCTGCTTGATGAACACTTCATAATTCTTAATTCTTTGATATTACACACAGTGATGAAATGTTTGCACTCACTCTTTATATATATATATATATATATATATATATATATATACACACACACATATATATAAAACATATATATATATAACTTGTAAAATGCTTAGAACAGTGCCCACACATTATGTGTGTGTCTATCTCCATATATATTACATATAAGTATATATGTAGATCAATTTGGCAATAGTTATGAAAATTTAAAATGCAGACTCAATTCTGTACATTTTGCAAATCTATAAATGTTAAGCACAGAATTAATAAGTGGATGAAATACAAAATTAATAATGCATTTTAAATTTTGTTAAATGCTGCCAAATTGCCCCTCAAAAGTACATGCCAACTTCCACTTTCACCAAGAGTATGAAAGTGCCTCTTTCTCTGTGCTGGAGAGTATCCATTTTAATTTTTTTAATATTCAATAATCTGAAAGATGAAAAATTATATTCCATGGCTGTTCTTAATTGGCATCTCCCTAATTATTGGTAAGCCTGATCATGTTTATATTACGTGTGTGTGTGTGTGTGTGTGTGTGTGTATGTGTGTGTGTGTATGTGTGTGTATACACATTGCTTGTCTGAATTTTTTTTTTCCTGAGAACTACCTTCTCACGTCCTTCGAGTAGTTTCCCATTGTTTTTATTTTTCTTACTGATGTCTAATTTCTTTGTTGGACTAAGAAATTATATGTTATTATAAGAGTGCCAAATGTATGTAATGATATCTTGTTATTTCCAATTTTCTGAAAATACAAATTAGATGTTCTCAACTCTGGTTACACGGCAGAATCCTCTGAGAGGTTGTTGTTATTTAAATACCAGTGCTGTCTCCCAAGAGATCCTGAAGAAATTCGTCTGAGATGGGGTCCAACATCAGTATACTGCAGGATTTCTCAAGCTCAGCACTATTTTGGATCAGATGAATCTTTGCTGTAGGGAGCTGTCATGGGTATTGTTGGATGTTGAGCAGCATCCCTGGCCTCTACCCACCAGATAGCACTTTCCTCCACCAGCTGTAGCAAACAAAAATATCTCCAGACATTGCTAAATGTTCCCAGGTGAAAAATGCCCCCTGACCACCCTCATGGCACCCCCAGCTGAGAACCACTGGTACACTGTTTTTAACTCCCCAAGTAAATCTAACATGTAACCCAAGTTGAGAACTGCTGGTGTAAATAATGCTGCAGTGATTTTTTTTTCGTTATAAATTTCACTTTTATGATAGATCTTAAATAAATTAAAATAAAAAGTTATTATGAACTTTTGAAAGAAATATTTTGATATTTTTGTTCATATAATGTAGCACACATATCTAGCTGTTTTCTTTGGATAAGCTCCAAAGGTATGCACATCTTAAAGCTTTTGACACAATTTTGTCAAATACCCTTCAAAAGGGTTGTACATTTACTCTCCCATCACCAAGGCTTGAGAATCTCCTCTCCCCCTTACCTTTGCCAATTCTGAATATTATCATCTGTTTAAACCAATCTGATAGGTTGAGAAATGATACCACATTTAAAAATTGACACTTTGTAGGCTGCATTAAGAAGAAATCCTAATGTAGAATATATCAAAGATGACAGATCTATCTTTTTCATCATGTTAGCTGGTTGATTCCACCTCTTGGGAAAGCCTGAAGGATTTGGAAAATTTTCTGTGCTGATTTAGCACTAGTAGTATGCTGGTAAATGTTTAACAACTGGCTCTCTGTGGTTAAAAGCAAAAACAAACAATAACAACCTGATTTTCTGTGTTCGCCAGTTCCTATGATGTAAATACGCCCATGGTGGCCAATTTCAAATTGTCAGTGGAATATCACTGAATGTGGAGGTGGGAAGAGACACAGTTGGCTCTTGCTGGCTAGTAATGTTTGGCTCCAGCCTACCACACTTTAGTATGAATTCTACTACTAGTATGAGTCCAGATTCTATTTCCGATGGCGAAAATCTAATCTATTCCCTTAAACTGGGTCTGTGCTAGCAAAGTGATTAACAAGCAATTATGTAATGAATTTGCCCGTGAGTTCAGCTTGCATAATAAAAATGTTGAAAGGGAACAAGGGTAAAATGAGATGAAGGCAGAGGTTATGTCATCCAAAAAACTTATCCTAAATGGCCAGTTACCTAGAATGTTATCAGTGCACCATTTTGTGTTGTATAACCTGGCTTTGGAGATTCTGTCCTTCATTATGACACTTGCAAAATACCTAGCCTTGAGCAGCTCGCTTAAATTTCTGCACCTTATTTTTCTTTCATGAACCGAAGAGGAAAAGAGGTATATTATTTCACAAGGGGGCTGTGCAAAGCAGTTCATGCACATCAGGTCCTGCAGAAAGCCTCAGAGCCATCTGCCCCACTGATTAACAAGAAGCCACTGAATGTTAAGTTGCAGCTCTGCCAACACTCAAGACAATCCCAAGACCTTAATAATCATCGTGTCTAGCACAGAATAGAAATGCGTGACTTGACTTGCTACACAGTTTCCCACTGACAGCAGTAAAACAAGAAGGAGTGCTCCTCCTTCCCAATAGAAAAGCAGCATATGAGATCAAATTCCAGGGAGAAAATTACCTATTAACTGCTGTAAACATTCAGCTCCATTGTTTCTTAAACTGTTTAACCTGTTTAAGAAATTCCTAAACCAGTAGTTCTCAAACTTGAGCGCAAGTCAGAATCCCCTAGGGAGGTTTCAGAAATGCAGATACCTAGCTTAAGTGATTTGGGTAGTGTCTAGCAATCTGTTGTGTGTTTTTTATTGTTGTTTTTGAAAACTGTCTAGGTAAATCTCATGTGCAACAAAGGTGTAAAATCCACTAACCTAAACCAATGGTTTCTAACGTTTAACCTGCATCAGAATCATTTAAGGGAACTAATTAAGCGTGCAAGGTCCTGGTTCCCACAGAGAGTCTGATTTGGTAGGTTTAGGGTAGGAGCCCTGGACTGTGTTTTATTTATTTTTATTTATTTATATATTTTTTGAGTTGGAATCTAACTCTGTCACCCAGGTTGGAGGGCAGTGGCACGCTCCCGGCCTCCAGAGCCTCGATCTGCTGGGCTCCGGCGATCCTTCTGCCTTGGCCTTCCAAGTAGCTGGAACTACAGGCACGCGCTACCATGCCTGGCTAATTTTTTATTTATTGTAGGGACGAGGTCTCGCCAAGTTGCCTGGGTGGGTCTCGAACCTGTGGGCTCAGGCAATCCTCTCGCCTCGGCCTCCCAAAGTGCTGGGATTACAGGCTGAGCCACTGAGCCTGGCCTGGACTGTGTTTTAAATTAGTAATCTAAGGAATTCTGATGACCTCTTCCTCAGTTATTTTCAGGTTTGTTTTTTAATTTTTTAGAGTTGGAGTCTCACTCCGTCGCCCAGGCTGGAGTGCAGTGGCACACTCATGACCACCCTAGCATCGACATGCTGGGCTCAGGCAATCCTTCCACCTGTAGCTGGAACTACAGGCGCATACTGCCATGTCCGGCTAACTTTTTGATTTATTGTAGAGATGAGGTCTCACCAAGTTGCCCAGGCTGGTCTCGAACCCGTGGGCTCAGGCAATACCCTCACCTCAGCCTCCCAATGTTTGTTTTTTAAACCTTCCCAGTCATATTTGCAAAAGAGGCAGAAAAAGAAAGAGAAAGGAGTTGACATTTGAATCCATTAGTTTTGCAGTCAGTCCAAAGCTTCCTGAGGGGGTCATGTGAAGCTGTTAACTATAAAAAGGTTTGGGATGAGTAGTAGATTGATCTCATCTCTGCTCTCAACCTACCAGGACACACACACACACACACACACACACACACACACACACACACACACACATACACACACACAGGCGCTTCTATACAAGTGACTTTATTCAACCAGTGTGTCCATAAAATGCTGAAATATTTTCATACCACTTAATAAATAACTGCTCCTTTCTTTTTTCTTTTTTCTTTTTTTTTTTTTTTTTTGAGTTGGAGTCTCACTGTCACCCAGACTGGAGTGCAGTGGCCGCTTCTGGCCACTGCAGCCTCGACCTGCTGGGCTCCGGCTATCCTTCCACCTCAGCCTTCCAAGTAGCTGGAACTACAGGTGCACGCTATCATATCCGGCTAATTTTTTTATTTATTGTAAAGATGAGGTCTCGCCAATTTGCCCAGGTAGGTCTCGAACCCACGGGCTCAGGCAATTCCCTCACCTCGGCCTCCCAAAGTGCTGGGATTACAGGTTGAGCCACCGAGCCCGGACCAACTGCTCCTTTCAAGATTTTATTTCTCGTGACCCACCTGGGCAGCGAGACCTCATCTCTACAATAAATCAAAAAATCAGCCTGGTGTGGTAGCGCATGCCTGTAATTCCGGCTACTTGGAAGGCTGAGGCGGAAGGATTGCTGGAGTCTAGCAGGTCAAGGCTGCGGTGTCCGGGAGCGGCCACTGCATTCCAGTCTGGGCGACAGAGTGAGACTCCAACTCAAAAAAAAAAAAATCTTATTTCTCTCCATCCACCCCCCTGCTAGGACCACTTAAGGGAGGGAATCTCCCTGTGAACCAGGTATAAGTATGTCTCAATCTCCTGAGTGCTGATTGGTCTGGTCAATGTGCCATAGTGTTGTTGAGTAATTTAAATATACCACCTGCTCCCCTCTCCTATAATAAATTTGAGATGCTGGAAGTTAATCCACAGCACTGTCGAAACATAATTCTAGCTGGAGAGGTCAAAGAAGGATTTGAACAGTAAGTAGTCTTTGAACGGAACTCCCAAACATAAGGAGGCCTAATCAGGTAGGAAAAGATGACATTTTAGACATGGAGAATGAGCAAAGGTATGGAGATGTAAAGGGTGGGGGGTGTAGCATGATCATTACAGTGTGGGACAAGAAACGCATTTAAAATTTAGGTAGATTAGGGCCGGGCACGGTGGCGCATGCCTGTAATCCCAGCACTTTGAGAGGCCAAGACGAGAGGATTGCCTGAGCCTATGGGTTCAAGACCAGCCTGAGCAACTTGGCAAGACCTTGTCTCTACAATAAACCAAAAATTAGTTGGACGTGATGGCGCATGCCTGTGGTTCCGGCTACTTGGAAAGCTGAAGTGGAAGGATCACCTGAGCCTAGCAGGTCGAGACTGCAGTGACCATGAGCATGCCACTACACTGCAGCCTGGGTGACAGAATGAGACTCTGACTCAAAAATAAATAAATAAATGAAATAAAAATAAAAGGTAGATTGGACCAGGCGTGGTGGCTCTCATCTATAATTTCAGCACTTTGGGAGATTGAGATGGGAGGGTTACTTGAGCCCAGGAGTTGGAAACCAGCCTGTGCTACATAGCGAGGTTCCATGTCTACCAAAAAATATTAAAATTAGCCATGCGTGATGGCTTTCGCCTGCAATCCCAGCTACTTGGTGGGCCGATGCCGAGGGATCACCTGAGCCCAGGAGGTTGAGGCTGCAGTGAACCGTGGTTGTACCACTGCACTCCAGCCTGGGCGACAGAGTGAGATCCCGAGGGAAGACAAAAAGGGTAGATTCGGGGGCCGCCTACGACTGGTTGGATGGTGGCACAATAAGAATATAGGAGGAAAAGCAGATATTCCATTTTGGATCTGATGCATTTGGGATGTCACTTACCCTTCAGACTGGATGAGGCTGGGACTGGGGGACTTGAGTGTCCCTGGGACATAGGCAATAGTTGAGAAAATTGTAATAAATGAGTTCACTCAGGGCCAACTCCTCCGTTAGACAGAGCAGAACCCCCTAAAAAATGTTTTACTTGCTTTTGAAAGCAGGAAAAAAAAACCCCAAATAAATAGAATAATAATGAATCCAGCCTGGATTATATTTGTCTTTATGCCAATGCGATCATAAAATATAATGTGTACTATCATTTATGTACCAGAGCTTTGGGACACCAAGGCAGGAGTGTCGCTTGAGATCAGCCTGGACAGCATAGCCAAACTTCATCCACCCCTCAAAAATATACATATAAATTAACCAGATGTGATGGCGCATGCCTGTAGGCCTAGCTACTTGGGAAGCTGAACCAGGAGAATTGCTTGGGCCCAAGAGTTCGAGGCTGCAGTGAGCTAGGATCACACCACTACACTCCAGTCTGGGCAAAAGAGCAAGACACTTTCTCTAAAAAATACATATATGTATGCATATCATTTATGGAGGATGATCTTACGGGGACACAAAAGTTTCTCAGGTCCACGAAAGTCATATTATGGACCCGAGTCCCCACAAAGGGAGAAGAGTCAAGGCCAAGCTCAAGGAACTCAAGTTTTCTCACCTTTCCTGTGCATAGAGTCCCTTTGGCAACCTTGTGAAGCTGAAGGACTTTTCTCGGAATAATGGTTTTAAATGACTAAAATAAAATACATGGGGCCACCAAGGAACTAATTATGTTAAAATACAGTTATCGTTCGAGACCCGCCTGGGCAACTTGGCGAGACCTCATCTCTACAATAAATCAAAAAAATCAGCCAGGCGTGGTAGCGCACGACTGTAATTCCAGCTACTTGGAAGGCTGAGGCGGAAGGATCGCTGAAGCCCAGCAGGTCGAGGCTGCACTGGCTGGGAGTGGCCACTGCACTCCAGTCTGGGTGACAGAGTGAGACTCCAACTTAAAAAAAAAATACAGTTATCAAAATACTTTAAAAACTCAATTTTGGACATAGTAATATGTGTGTGTCTTTATTAATAAAGTAAATAATGAGATCTAGTAAGTCTAAAAATCTGCCATAATTGCTTTTCTTTTTTTTTTCTTTTTGAGTTGGAGTCTCACTGTTGCCCAGGCTGGAGTGCAATGGCACACTGTTCATGGCCACCCCAGGATTGACATGCTGGGCACTGGCGATCCTTCCACCTCAGCCTTCCAAGTAACCAGAACTATAGGCGCACACTACCATGCCTGGCTAATTTTTGATTTATTGTAGAGACAAGGTCTCGCCAAGTTGCCCAGGCTGGTCTCGAATCTGTGGGCTCAGGTAATTCACTTGCCTCAGCCTCCAAAAGTGCTGGGATTACAGGCTGAGCCATCAAGCCTGGCCTTGCCATAATTTCAAAGTAGTAATGAACATTAATTTTGAGATACTGGCAGCAGCCGTACAACATGATATGCAAATATCTGTGACTTCTACTGGTGACAAAATCACAAGCACGGCTAACGCTCCTGTGATTTGTTGTCATATCTGGGTTAGAAACTCCTAGTCTAATAAGTGTTGAGGATAAGGCAGTGGGGAGTGATCAGAGGCATAGGAATAGATCCAAAGAAGACATGATCAAGTGAGGTGATGTTTCCTAAGAGCTGTCCTGAAGCGTTAAGACAATGGGAGTGTGAAGGGAGGCAACCATTGTTCAGCCTTTGAGAAAGGGATTATGTCCTGTGTGATCTGGAAGGGAAGTCACAGAGTCATCACAAGGACTCTATGAAATCAGTGCAACTTGGTCAGACACAGTGGCTCACATCTGCAATCTTAGCACTTTGGGAGGCAGAAGCAGGAGGATTGCTGGAGTCCAGGAGATCAAGATCAGTCCAGGGAACATAGCAAGACCTCAACTCCACAAAAAATCAGAAAATTAGCCATGCATGTTGGCACCTACCTGTAGTCTCAGCTATTTGGGAGCCTGAGGCAGAAGGATCACTGGAGCCCAGACAATTGAGGCTATGGTGAGCCATGATCATGCCACTGCACTCCAGCCTGGACAACAGAGTGAGACTCTTAAACCAACAACAACAAAAAAAAAACTGACCAGGCTTGGTGGCTCAACCTGTAATCCCAGCACTTTGGAAAGCTGAGGCTAGTGGATTGCCTGAGCCCATGGGTTCGAGACCAGTCCGGGCAACTTGGAGAGACCTCGTCTCTACAATAAATCTTAAAAATTAGCCGGGCGTGGTAGCAGGCATCTGTAGTTCTGGCTACTTGGAAGGCTGAGGCAGAAGGATCGCCAGACCCCAGCAGGACAGTGCTGTGGTGGCCGTGAGCATGCCATTGCACTCCAACCTGGACAACAGAGTGAGATGCCAACTCAAAAAAAAAAAATCAATGCAATCCATCACCAGCTACATATAGACTGAATAAATGTTGTCTCCTGCATGCACATGTAAGCATTTTTCAGATATGTGTAGATGATATTGTAATAAATAAAATAGAAGTCTGTTACTAGTCCTTAAATCATGGTAGTTTTAATATGTATTTTCTCAGAGTGTTTTAAAACTATGTGGAGATCCCTGGGCTCTCAAGTGTCCTGGTCCCTCAGCCTAGAGGTCTCTATCCATTTCCTCCCCGATCTAGCTGACTTACTCATCCTTGGGTCTCAGTTTAAGTATCACTTTCCCAGAGAGGCCTGTCCCGACCCCCTCCAAAAATTAGGTCACCCCATTACACATCACCATGGTTCCCTCTATGGCTTAGCTCTCACATCACATACGTAATTAATTACTTGTCCAATATTTGCTTTCCCTTTCTCCGTGAGGATTGGGACTGTATCTGTATTCCCAAGCCAGGAATAAATGTTTGTTGAATGGATAATGGGTGGATTGTTGGCCCGCTGGGACAGGGACTTATAAAACAAGTAACCTGTTTAAATATTTTCATTTTTTATTCTTGTCTCATCAGTTTTCACACATTTTGCCTGAAATGTGTTTCGTGAATCCCCCAGGCGTGATCCCCCTTGCCAATCCATATGAACTTCAGGTTCTGAACACAGAGAATGCTGTCGTTTCGAATTTGTCCCTCAATGCGTTTTTAAGAAATCATTCCCATGGTAGGGATTGGGAGAAAGAAAAAAAAAACACTTGGGTAAATTTGGGGTAAGGTAGTATTGGGGGAAAAGGAAGAGTGAATAAAGGGGAATCAATTTGATAGAAATCAGGGAGAATCATCAACCATTTTATTTCCTGTCTCAAACCCCATGGGCTAACCAGGAGCCTCTGAGGAGAAACTTGCTCTTTGCTGCTATCTGGTGGTTATTATTGGAGCAGCTCCCATAGGAAAAACAGACTGCAGCAATCGTAGAGCACTTACTGTGTTCAAGGTTCTGTGCCAGGAAATCGAGAAATGATTCCTTACATTTTTGTATTCCTTTACAATGATGAAGTATTTTAATACGCAATATTTTGACTCATCCTCTTAGCAATCCTCTAAGGTAGGCCGTGAGCAGGTAAAATTAGTCCCACTTTACAGATGAGGAAACAGACTCGGCATGCACAGGACTTTGCAGCTAGTCAAAAGCAGAGTTCACCTGAGACTGGAACCCAGGTTCTCTGACTTCGAGTTCACTGACTATAACAAAATAGGTACATATTACTTCCTTGGTGTTTTTTGTTTTGTTTTGTTTTTTAAGCAGGATTTATTGAGAGAAAAGAAAAGCTCCCACAGCGGGAGGGGACCCGAAGGGGTTGCCCACTTCCTTGGTTTTGCTGAGGGTAGAAGACAGGACTGGAGGCATGAAAATTTGAACAAGTGACAAAGAAAAGGAAAATGGACTAAGAAGTGAAAGAAGGAAGAAAGGACATCTCTAAAAAATTTTTCCAACTCTAAATTTATTTATTTTAGCTAATTTCCTAAAATTTTAAGATTCAGGTGAGTGAGAGAAAAATAAAAATTGACTAAGTTCTTCACTTGAAAGATGGTGTTGGAGCCGGGCTCAGTGGCTCAGCCTGTAATCCCGCACCTTTGGGAGGCTGAGGTGAGTGGATTGCCTGAGCCCACGGGTTCGAG
>NW_007256007.1:468924-486424 GCF_000164805.1 Carlito syrichta | reverse complement strand
AGTGATACAGTCTCTGTTATGACTACTCAACTCTGCCATCTGGATAAGCAATTTTGTCATTATAGCTCACAAGCAACCTTGGGTAAAACATTAAAAAATGGGCGTGGCTGGATTCCAATAAAACTTTATTTATAAAAACAGAAGGCTGGCTGAAATCAACCTGTGGCCATAGTTTGCTGACCCCTGCTCTAGATAATATTTCTATTTCCAGGGGAATTTTATATATATACTGAAAGTATGTTTGTTGAGTTGCATATGAAGTACTCTCCTTGTTGAGATATCCGATTATTAAACCCACAGACCGTCACCACTACCCCCAGATTAAACTGTTACCATTCACTTAAAATTTCATATTGAGTACTGGTCTGACATCAGGTTTTGATAAAGTGGTAGAGATTTTAAAATAATATTATTAACATGTTCATAGGACTTATTACGTTCCAGGCACCATTCTAAGTTCCTTATGTATATTAAAATTTAACACTCACAATAACCCTATAAGGAAGTACTATTATCATTTCCATTTTACAGATGAGGACACTAAAGTTAGTCAAGTCTTTTGCCCAAAATCACATCGATTGATAGTAAATAGTGGAGTCAGAACTTGAATCCAGGCAGGCTGAGCCCTTGTGTTCTATTCCCTCATTACACTACTTCTGAAAAGAAGCAGCAGGCCAAGCATTGTGGCTCACACCTGTAACGTCAGCACTTTGAAAGGTCAAGGCAGGAGGATTGCTTGAGCCCAGGAGTTTGATACCAGCCTAGGCAACGTAGTGAGACCCTGTCTCTACAAAAATAAAAAAATTAGCCGGATGTGGTAGTGCACACCTGTAGTCCCAGTTACTTATGAGGTTGAGGTAGGAGGATCGCCTGAGTCCAGGAGGCTGAGGCTGCAGTGAACCATGCTAATGCAACTACACTCCAGTCAGGGCAACAGTGTGAGAATATGATTCAAAGAAATAAAGACTCATACTATACAATGAAAGCAAGGGGAAAAGAAGTAGCAGTTTGTACCATTAGTTAGGATTTATGAATGAGGAGTGGTGTGGAGAAAGAAGAAAAATAAGAAAGTTGAAATTTAAATTATTTTCTGTTGATGAACTTGTTGAGATCAGACTCTTTTTTTTTTTTTTTTTTTTTTTTTGAGTTGGAGTCTCACTCTGTTGCCCAGACTGGAGTGCAGTGGCCGCTCCCGGCCACCGCAGCCTCGACCTGCTGGGCTCTGGTGATCCTTCCGCTCAGCCTTCCCAGTAGCTGAAACTACAGGCATGTGTTACCATGCCCGGCTAATTTTTTGATTTATTGTAGAGATGAGGTCTCACCAAGTTGCCCAGGCGGGTCTCGAACCCGCAGGCTCAGGCAATCCACTTGCCTCAGCCTCCCAAAGGCGTGGGATTACAGGCTGAGCCACCGAGCCCAACTGAGATCAGACTCTTAAGAGTGGGGAATATATTTTTTTACATTCTATTTTGTCATGCATTAAATTTCCTCAATGATAGCATATAACTATTATTTTCCAAAGGTCAGAACAAAAATAAACCAAACATTGGAAATGCTTGCATTCAACTGTAATCTGAGGCATTCCTTTTTCGCTAAAGTGCTATATAAATATTATCCTTAAAACCAAGAGTCCAGGGCAACCCTTTTGGGACTCCTCCCACTAAGGGTGCTTTTCTGTCCTCTCAATAAATCCTGCTTTCTCAAAAACAAAAACAAAGAGTCCAACAGGGCTTGGAAGATATTTTTTTATTTTTAATTTTTTTTAGTTGGAATCTCTCTTCGTTGCCCTGCTGGAGTGCAGCGGCACACTCAGGCCACCCCAGCGTCAACCTGCTGGGCCCCGGCAAACCTTCTGCCTCAGCCTTCCAAGTAGCCGGATCTACAGGTTCGTGCTACCACGCCCCACTAATTTTTGATTTATTGTTGAGACGAGGTCTTGCCAAGTTGCCCGGGCTGGTCTCGAACCCGCGGGCTCAGACAGTCCACTTGCCTTGGCCTCCCAAAGTGCTGGGATTACAGGCTGAGCCACTGAGCCCAACCTGCCCATCCCTCTTGGCAGCTTGGAATGTTCTTTACTTGCCATGTTCAATGCACTCCTCCCAAGTTGGAAAAACAGGACCTCAAGTGTATGTCAATATTTTAAGATTAGCCATGTAATGTGCCGCCAAAGTCTTCCTGTAGAGCAAGACTACATTATATTCCTATTTGCATAGACCAAATCTTTGTAGCTAGGGTTTCTCAACCTCAACCCTTCGGCATTTGGGGCTAAATAAGTCTATGCTGTGGGAGCTGTCCCATACACACTGTAAGGATGTCTAGGACATCCCTTCCTCCTACCCACTAGAAACCAGTTGCATCACTCCAGTTGTTACGATTAAAAATATCTTCAAGACGGGCGCAGTGGCTCAGACCTGTAATCCCAGCACTTTGGGAAGCCGAGGTGAGAGGACTGCCAGAGCCCACAGATTCAAGAACAGCCCGAGCAACTTGGCGAGACCTCGTCTCTAGAATAAATCAAAAAATTAGCCGGGCATGGTAGCGCGTGCCTGTAGTTGCTGAGGCGGAAGGATCGCCTGAGCCCAGCGGGTCAACACTGGGGTGGCAGTGAACGTGCCACTGCATTCCAGCCTGGGCGATTGAGTGAGACTCTGACTCAAAAAAAAAAAAAAAAAAAAAAAAAAAAAGCTCCTGCCATTGCCCATTGCCATTGTCTACTGGGGATTCAAAATTTCCCTCAGCTGAGAACCACTAGCAAAGATCAATGACAGCTTATAATTCAAGAATGCCCACCACCATCTGTCCGTGGGAGTATATATTGGCACAAACCTTTGAAGGGTGGTTTTGAAAGTAGGCTTTAGAAAGCAATAATTAAAATATTCAAAATATTTGCACTGAAAGAAACAGAGAGGATTTATTATTTATAGTCCTGGAAGTGTAGTAGGTTAAGTAGGAATAAAAGTTTGACAATGTATAAGACTATAGTTTCCCTGAGTGATAGACACAGATGCGGTGGTTGTCAACTCCCAACAGTCCCTGAAGCTGCCACATGCATGAGAAGCCCCTGGACTGCAGTGACTGGTCCAATCAGAGTGCTTCCTGAGAGTTCCTCTAACCCAAAGGGGCAGGTAGGGGAAGAGGGTATCTTTCCTTTCTGGTCACAAAGCTATAAGGATGGAAGTCCAGGGTCCAATAGCCATGACCCCACCTAAGGAAGAAGCTGTGAGAAAAATGAAGTCAATATACAGAGAGTAGGATAGGTAAGAGGCACAGAGAATCCTTGTGATGTTCATGTTTCGGGTTCTGGGCATTCTTGTTGCCATCTCCAACTGGAACATTCCCATGATTTCCTCATGTTAGCTAATAAATTCCCCCTTTTAATTCAAACTAATTCATTGAATTTCTGTCCCTTGCAACCATGAGGTCCTGATAGCACACCTTGGCAAAGATGTAGATGATTCACATAATGACCTGGAGCATTGATGCAAGTGTTGACATGTAAATGTCCTGAGGAAAGAATCCCTGTGCAAACTGATGGATGCAAATTCGCCTGGGGACGTATTTGATAAATCCTGGTGTGACACTTAAAAACTCTTAGCAAATATGGCTGCCTATTAGCATGTACAGATAGCAACCACAATGGGCCCCCATTTACTTAAGGTTTTATACTTCCCAAAGATTTCATATTCATTCTCTCATTTGCCTTCTGCCATAACTCAGCCAGTCAGAGAGACTTTACCATCCCCACTTCCAGGTGAGAAAATGAAGACTCTATGAGACTAAATGACTTTTTTATGTAATTCAGGGGTTTGGAAAGAAAGCAGTAGTTCTCAAAGTCAATCAGTCACAAACTGTGTCATGAGTGATTTGATTCTAATGGTTAAAGTACCATTAGCTTGGAATGAGTCATCTATTTTTAAGTAATACATCATCCCTGTAACAACCTAATTCTTGCCAGGACTTAATATGCTTTCCTGAGTGGAAGAAAAAGGAGTGAAGTTACAGTTGGCATACTGGGAATTCCCACGGGAGTATTATGCATGTGAGTGCCTGATCCTGTGCATTGTGACAGGAAAAAAAAAAAAAAAAAAGATGAAGAGTCAATGGATTAGCCAGTCCCAAAAGCTGCTTCCAGCTCTAAAATTCAAGGATTCACCCAAAATAAACAATGAGTTGATGGCATTGAAATTGAAACTAACTACTTTTCTCTGTCCATGTGTCTTACTAGGGATCTCTCACTTCAAAGAGTGATTATAAAACGTGTCATGCAGACCAGAATAGATATAAGAGAAAAGGGAACATCTAGTGACAGGTTAAGCAGGAATTGTGTTGAGGAGAACAGGATTTAAGCTGCCTTAAGTCTAGGTAACTCAAGAAAAGTAAATTTACAAAACCAGAAACCACCAGCTCTGCCCCTAGGAACATTACTCTAAAGGCAAATGGGATATGTCTTGGTTTCAGTTTTCCCAAAAGCAGACCCTGAGACAAGGATTTGGGTTCCTGTAGTTTATTTGGGAAGAGAAGGAATTTCCTTGTAGAGAGTGTGGGGAAGTGAGACAAGGAAATACAGGCAGGTAGAAAGAGTATATTGTCAGGCTAGCTATTACTATGGGCAACTGGCATGTGATAACTGTGATGGTCACAGAGATGTGCCACCTACATGCTGTCCCCAGAAAGGACTTGCTGTCCAGCTACCTGGAGTATAGTAAGCACAGAGCCTACAGCTGTCAGCTCCTTCCAGGTTAGCCTCAGCTGCCCATTCCAAGGTCATGCCCTTCCCAGGGCAGCCTGCACCTGTTGACTAAGCACAACAAGGATATGAAGGTTGACCATTTCCAGCTGATCTGGGACACTTTGACAGGCAGTCTTGGCTCCAGGGCTCCCCCACTGGGTTAGCCAAAACTTTATCAAGCCTGCACTGCACCTGGATTTTTACTTCTGCCCAATCCTGATTCCTTCCCTTCCTTTCATGGGGAATGATTCCTAATGAGTATTTTCTACCCCAAACTCCATATAAGCATCTGCTTCTAGAGAACCTAACCCAAAACCATGCCTCTGGGAAAAAACTCAGGGAGTTAAATAGAAAATGTACCTCAGAGAATCATGGGATGCAAAGCAGTCACTCAATTTCCAGTATATGAGATTCCTGGGGAGCCCACTTTCCAACATTGTTGGTAATTCTTTGCTCAATAGGGGTGTTATTAAGAACCATTTGCCAGGACACCCACAAGCAAAAATTAGGCTCATAAACAGACTGCATCTGAATTACCATTGGGTATTCTTAGATTCACATAGCCTGCTGGGTATACATTTTAAAACACCATCTCTAGATCTATCTTTAGTCCCTACCTCCCAGCTTGCACTCATGAAAATAAGTACATCCACATGATAGTAATTTCAAGGGCAACCTTGACCTTAGGAAACACACAATTTTAGTATATTGGTGAATTTCTAACTGGTGGTCTTAGGGAAGGATTTACTGTATGTTCCATAAGTCTCATTAATTCATTTAACACACATTTACTGAGCACCTACTACATGGTAGGCACTGTTCTAGGCACTGGGCTCAAGAAGAAAGAGATCAGAGAGGACTGCACCTCTGTATCTGCATCTGGCCATAGAGTCAGCTTCCAAACCATTCTGTGTCTCTTTGTGCTGTGTCATTCTACAGAACAAGAATAAAGTGTTTTCAATGTGTTCAACACAACGCTAGACACAGGTGAATAAGGCTCCGCTCCAAGAAGATCACAGAATGGGGGGGATGGTCAAAAATAAAGGAAAAATGTTACCCCTCACTGGTATTTATTTATTTATATCCTTCTGTATTCCAGAAGAGAGTTAAGGCGACTTACAAGCATACATAAAACATAGCCAGATAGCATAAATTATAAGTAGTAGTGAAGGAAGAAAAAGAAAAATAAAACAAGAGTGAAGACTGAAATGGGGCCAGAGACAAGACTAACAATGATAAACATGGGAAATTCCTCTATGCTCATAGCCTGGTATAATCACTGGTGGAGTAGATGCTGCTGGGGCCCTGCCCAGAGTCATTTCTATATGCCAAATGATGCTGTGACTCTCTGAAAGAGGACTTTGTTCTGGTTGTGGAAGCACACCTGGTCAGCAAGTAGGAGAGTCCAGATGTCCCACAGAGTTCATGTCCCTAGAAACAGCCCTCACCCAGTGATGGATGGAAGTTGGCAGATAAATTCCCCAGCTCCCTCTCCCCTCCTTTGAGACAACACCTCGGTGTTCTATACAGTCTTCCAAGTCTCCACAGTGGAACTGAGTTCCATTTGCACATAGTGATAACCTGCTTATAACACACCTTTTATTGACCATCTTTCTTTCTGTTTCCTTTTTCTCCTCCTCACACTGTTGTTTCCTGGGATTCCCTGTCAAATAAACTTTATTGTTGCAAGGATTCCTGGGGAAACCCAACCCAAAACAATCATTGTGCCCTCATCTGCTGTTTAGTGTAGCACTTCAAACTCCTGCAAAGTTTGCTTTCTGACAGAATTTCCAGTAATGCACAAGCGCTCATAATACTCAGAAATTAGTCAAGTTGGCTACCAGGTTTGTGGGGTTTCCCTCCTTTTCTCCTGTTCTGTACACCTCTACATCAACCAAGCATGCTGCTATTTCTCTGGTTGTGACTATCTCAGTTGGCTTCCACTTTATCCAAGGGACATCTCCACCTTGTACCACTGGGTAACCCCTTTCCAACCAGGAACTGTGGCCTCCCATTGGGTACCAGCTTGCCCAAGGTGCCAAAGTTATTTGATGTCCAATGGTGATGTTCAGTAGAAGGGAATGCCTCCCAACCACAATATGTTCTGCCTTGTGGATGAGATGCCAGAATGTTGCTTGGGGACCAAAAAGAGGTTTTCATTAAACCAGGGGTCCACAACTCCTGGGCCACAGACCAGTACCAGTTTGTGGCTTGTTAGGAACCAGGCCATACAGCAAGAGATGAGCGGTGAGCAGAATTCAGCATTCTGTCAGATCAGTGGCGACATTAGATTCTCATAGGAGCATGAACCCTGTTGTGAACTGCACATGCAAGTAATCTAGGTTGCACATTCCTTATGAGAATCTATTTATTTATTTATTTATTTATTTTTGAGTTGGAGTGTCACTCTGTCGCCCAGACTGGAGTGCAGTGGCTGCTCCCGGCCACTGCAGCCTCGCCTGCTGGGCTCCAGCAATCCTTCCGCCTCAGCCTTCCAAGTAGCTGAAATTACAGGCATGCTCTACCACGCCCGGCTGATTTTTTTATTTATTGTAGAGATGAGGTCTCGCTGCCCAGGCAGTCTTGGACCCGCGGGCTCAGGCAATCCACTCACCTCAGCCTCCCAAAGGCACGTGTCGGTGACCAGCACTGATCAAGGGTGGGTTAGGACCCGCACCAGAGAATCTGGACAAAGAGAAGAGACTACTCGGAGGCAGTTCTTCTGGGAACAGTCTGATCAGGACTGAAGCCGATTTTATTCAAACCTTTTCCAACTTATATACCATTTTCTATACCCTCCAACAGAGTGATAATTATTTACTGGGGGCGTACAAATTCCATGATGTATATTGCGGTTTACAAATTATGCATCACAAGACCATCACGAGATTTGCAAGTTCCAAGCAGACAATTCAAACTCCATGATGCCTGACGTGCTTCACAAAACTCACATCAAGGTCACAGGTGCACAATTTCAATTGTTCAAAATGTCTTCCATAGTGTTCAATAAATCATTCATATTATACTCTTTGTTCTAAACCCTGATTAATACAAAAAACTTTTCTGAGTTAACTCTAGGTTCAATCCAAGTTCACTGACTCCAAATATTTTTAATGATTAATATTATCAACTTAACACTATACTATAATCTATAAGTTTAGTTAAATGACTTAGCTGTTAGTTATATTATCCTATTACGATTTAACATAATGCCTTATAACTCAGTTGAAACTTATTCTTAAACTACCAAACTTTACTATAATTCATATGAGTTTCATATGTCTAAACTTTAATTTTTATATGATCTAGTTATTGGACTTTAATACTATGCTATATCCTATTAAGCTAATACCTCATCATTAATTCTTTCATAAATCGTATAGTAACTATTACACTTGAATAATGTAGCAAAAGGAAACAAAACAGCAAGCATAAATTTATGCAACTATGAGTGTATATGTATATATTTTATCCTAACAAGTCTACTCTAAAAATCAAATAGTAGCTGTCACACTCTTGAACAAGGAAATGCAGGGCTGCCAAGATGGTGGCCATGGGCTAAAGCAGACAGAGTTTCAGTAATTAACGAAACAAAAGAAAACGTTCTGCCTGGCTAGGGGCAGGGCGACAAAACTATCATGGTAATTTAGTTTCTAATCTTAGCCCTAGGGGAAACAGCTTTCCAAAGCTGACTACCCAGTCTACCAGGAAATAGAAGTTAAAAAATATCTAGAAAGAAGTAAAACTTAGAAAGACAGAGAAAAATAATTCTGCTATGCACTTTCCATCAGGTGTATTGAGATTTACTTATAAGTTTTACTGCCATGTATGCACACTGATCACTAATCACACGCCAATATTATAGGTATAACTGATATCCTATGTCAGAGGCGATCTTCCAGATGGCCTTTACAGGCCTCAGCCATGTAGCTATAGATGTTGGCTCCCAACAGGCACGGGTCCTTATGAGAATTTAGTGCCTGATGATTCACCCCACATCAGTGGAAAATTGTCTTCCACAAAACCAGTTCCTGATGCCAAAAAGATTGAGGATCACTGCATTAAATGACCCTGTTTTTATTAAATAACCCCTTTTTAAAAATCCCTTTGGTTTTTACTTATAGCCATAACTACATAAAACTCAAGCATAGTAAACCCATAAGTACCTGTTCTGAGAATTAATCTGTCAGGTAACCTACCGTCTTTAAAAAATCACTCATCCGGCCGGGCTCAGTGGCTCAGCCTGTAATCCCAGCATTTTGGGAGGCCGAGGTGAGTGGATTGCCTGAGCCTGCAGGTTCGAGACCCACCTGGGCAACTTGGTGAGACCTCATCTCTAAAATAAATCAAAAAAAAAAATTATCCGGGTGTGGTAGCGCGCGCCTGTAGTTCCAGCTACTTGGAAGCCTGAGGCTGAAGGATCGCCAGAGCCCAGCAGGTCAAGGCTGCGGTGGCCGGGATTGGCCATTGCACTCCAGTCTGGACAACAGAGTGAGACTCCAACTCAAAAAAAAAAAAAATCACTCATCCAAACTCTAACGCAATAAGGCTGCTTTGAGTCAAATTTGTCTGACTGACCTTGTCTTTTCTTTTGATATCTCCTGGGAGGTCCCTGGGTCCCTCATGCAAACAAGATCCATTCAAAATGCAAGGTGCTTGAAATATGAGATTACTAACTAAAATACTGTTTAATATTGGATGACACCTACCAAAACTAATCTGTTTTTAGGTATTCTTTCTGGCAATAATTAAAGGGCAGGTTGAGCTAGCCATTAAAACCGCTTCTCTATCATCTGTACGAAAAGTGCATCTGTTAACTCTTGTTCTCTAAAATCATCAGTGGCTCCCCATCACCTTTTTTTTTCTTTTTTGAGTTGGAGTCTCACTCTGTTGCCCAGACTGTAGTGCAGTGGCACGCTCACGGCTACCGCAACCACCACTTACTTTGTTCAGGCAATCCTTCCACCTCAGCCTTCCAAGCAGCTGGAACTACAGACGTGTGCCACTATGCCCAGCTAATTTTTAAAAAAATTCATTGTAAAGACAAGGTCTCACCAAGTTGCCCAGGCTGGTCTTGAACCCCTGGGCTCAGGCAATCCTCTCACCTCAGCCTCCCAAAGTGCTGGGATTACAGGCATGAGCCACTATGCCCAGGTCCCATCACCCTTAAAATACAACTCAGATTTCTTAATATGACCTACTGGCTCCTGCTGGTTCCTGCTTTCTGATCCCATCTCCTATGCCTTTTCCTTTTGCTCACCACATCATCCTAGCCATATAATTTACTTTAAATTCTTCAAATGCATCAAACTCTCACTTTAAGGCCTTTGCCTCTGCTGTGCTTTCTGCCTGTTTTTTGCTTGCTTGTTTGTTTTTGGTATGGATGGCTCCTTTTTGTTTTTCAAATGTCATTTTCTCAGGGAGATTGCCCAGACACTCTATCTAAAGTAGTGCCCCTGTTACCATTTTATAAAGTTATTTCTAAATCAAATCGTCTTTCTTTTGCTCATAGAACTTATCAGAATCTGTCATTATCTTAGTCATTTATTTTCTGTCTCCTTTCATTGGGATGCATCTTTGGATGATGGTCATGATGATGATGATTAAATCAGATTCTCACTCTGTTACCCAGGCTGGAGCGCAGTGGCATACTCACAGTCACTGGATCCTCAACATGCTGGACTCAGGTGATCCTCCCACCTCAGCCTTTCAAGTAGCTGGAACTACAGGCACATGCCACCACCCGCAGCTAATTTTTTTATTTATTGTAGAGACAATGTCTCACCAAGTTGCCCAGGCTGGTCTCAAACCCCTAGGCTCAGACAATCCTCTCACCTCCACCTCCCAAAGTGCTGGGATTACAGGTGTGAGTCCCCAAATTCCCAGCAGCTAGTGCAGTGCATAGCACACACTATCCACCCAATATGTTGTTGATGGATGAATGTAGATCTTTCTGTTCTCCATAGCAAAAGGATACTTTTTAACTCAGAATTTAATGATATGTTATCAGTTTGGGTTACTTTCAGTTCATCCAAAACTGATAGCGAATCATTAAATTCTGAGTTAAAAAACAGGGAGGCCAGGACACATCTGTTATTTTCCACATTTAAAACATCTCAATGACTATATCATAAGACCTTTCCTTGATTCTGATACTATGTGAGCATTGATAGCTGACAAGGGAGAAGGAAAACTTCATCACATTCCTGCAACTTAACCCATAACCAATCTCTTTTCCAGGCTAGGGACTAAAGAAAGGTTTAAAAAAAAAGTGGCAAACATGTTATTCCTAACCATCTTTTCCACATGATAGCAAAAAAATTTAAAAATTTATAGTAGGTGCTCAAAAAAGTTTTTGTTGTTGTTGTTGTTGTTTTATATGTGTCCATCTTCAGTTAGATATTTTGACAGGCCACCATGGTCCAATAGAAATATAATGTAAGCCATATATATGATTTTAAGTTTCCTAGTAGTCACAGTGCAAAAGTAAAAAGAAACAGGTGGAACTAACTTTAATAACACATTTTGTTAAACTCAGTATGGCCAAAATATCCTCACTTCAAGATATGATCAATACTGAAAATAATAAATAAGATTTTAAGATTTTTATCTTATTTTGAGTCATAGTCTCACTTTGTCACCCAGGCAGGAGTGCAGTGGCACATTCACAGCCACTGCAGCCTCAACCTGGATTTAGGTGATCCTTCCGCTTCAGTCTTCCAAGTAGTCGGAACTATAGGCATGTGCCACCATGCCCAGCTTTAATTTTTATTTTTAGAGACAGGGTCTCACTTTGTCACCCAGGACGGAGGCTCACTATAACTTGAACCCCTGAGCTCAAGTAATCCTTCTGCCCCAGGTTCCCCGGTAGCTACAGGTATGCCACCACACTCGGATAATTATTTTATTTTTTGTAGAGGCAGAGACAGAGTTGCTCACTATGTTGCCCAGGCTGGTCTCAAATTCCTGGGTTCAAGCAATCCACCCCCACCTCAGCCTCCCAAATTGTGGGAATTATAGTTGTGAGTTACCATGACTGGCCAGTACGAGATATTTTACTTTTTTTCCTTGTGCTAAGTTTTCTAAATCCAGTGCAAGTACCGTCTTATATTTACAGAATATCTTAATTGGGATGCTAAATTTGAGTTGAAAATAATTCCTCTGCATTTAGATTTTTTTTTTTTTTTTTGAGTTGGAGTCTCACTCTGTTGCCCAGACTGGAGTGCAGTGGCCGCTCCCGGCCACTGCAGCCTCGACCTGCTGGGCTCCGGCGATCCTTCCGCCTCAGCCTTCCGAGTAGCCGGAATTACAGGCATGTGCTACCACGCCCGGCTGATTTTTAGATTTATGGTAGAGATGAGGTCTCGCTGCCCAGGCGGGTCTCGAACCCGCCGGCTCAGGCAATCCACTCACCTCAGCCTCCCAAAGGCGCGGGATTACAGGCTGAGCCACTGAGCCCGGCTTGTATTTAGATTTTATAAAAATTATACTTGAAAAAGTAGGTTTGTGTACCCAAGTATTTCAAACATACTTAAAAAGTATTCCAATAACTGAATTCAGTATCAGTCTGTTTGCCTTATACAATCCAGAGATCTTTTATCGACTTTTTTTTAACACCCATTATGCCATGAATTCATAGGGAACAGCTTCCAGCAGCTCAGGTTTCTTTCCATTGGTTCTTACAAAGTGTGCTTCTCTGAGTGGGGCAAGCTAGCACTTCGGGTAAACCCAGGTGCATTTCTCTTCCTTCTTTTTCTGATCATTTTCCTTCACGTGTTTCAGGAAGCTATCTTAACTCTTCCAGTGCTTAATATGCTCAATAAGCACATTAATTCTTTTGGCAATAATTGTGCCTTGTTTAATTAATTAACTAATTTATAGTCAGAGTCTCACTCTATCGCCCAGACTGGAGTGCAGTGGCATACAGCTACTGCAGCCTCGACCTGCTGAACTCAGGCAATCCTTCCGCCTCAGCCTTCCAAGTAGCTGGAACTACAGGCGTGCCTCCACGCCAGGATAATTTTTTTATTTATTGTAGAGACGAGGTCTCACCAAGTAACCCAGGATGTCCTCAAAACCTTGAACTCAGGAAATCCACTCACCTCTGCCTCTCAAAGTGTTGGGATTACAGACATGAGCCACTGTCTTGCCTTTAACATACTTGTTAAATGAGCATGCTGAATAACATTGTAGACACTTCCTACAATGCCATGGTAACATTTGTGCTGTTGTTAAATGAGCATGCTGAATAACATTGTAGACACTTTCTACAATGCCATGGTAACATTTGTGCGGCATTCCTTTTTGAAAAATGTTTACAATATCACCTTTCTTGAAGATTCGCAAGTATGTGGCCAAAGGAACAACTCCATGTTTTCTTTTCTTTCCTTTTTTTTTTCTGAGTTTGAGTCTCACTCTGTCACCCAGACTGGAGTGCAGTGGCTACTCCGGGCCACTGCAGCCTCGACCTACTGGGCTCTGGTGATCCTTCCGCCTCAGCCTTCCAAGTAGCTGGAACTACAGGCGTGCACTACCACACCCGGCTAATTTTTTTATTTATTGTAGAGATGAGGTCTCGCCTGCCCAGGTGGGTCTCGAACCCGCGGGCTCAGGCAACTCCATGTTTTCTAAAAGGCCTAGAGAACATATATGAGAACATATATTGGGTGCCTCCTCTTTCCCTTTGTGTTGGTCATTTTGGCAAATTACTGGAAGATAGCAGTTCCAGCTGAAAAATTGTTTTTTCTTTGTCTCCCTCCCTCCCTGCCACCCGCCCCCTCCCCATCTCTTTCTTTTTTCTGAGTCAGGGTCTTGGAGTGCAGTGGCATGATCGTGGCTCACTGCAGCCTCAACCTCCTGGGCTCAGGCAATCCTGCCTCAGCCTGCTGAGTAGCTGAGACTACAAGCAGTCACCATGATGCCTGGTAATTTTAAATTTTTTGTAGAGACGAGGTCTTGCTATATTCCCCAGATTGGTCTCAAACTTTTGGACTCAAGCAATCCTTCCACCTCGGCCTCCCAAAGTGCTAGGATTATAGATGTGAGCCACCATGTCCAGCAGTTTCTTAATTTAAAATAAAAATTAGGCTGGGCGCGGTGGCTCAGCCTGTAATCCCAGCACTTTGAGAGGCCGAGGTAAGAGAATTGCCTGAGTCCGGGGGTTCGAGACCAACCTAGCAACTTGGTGAGACCTCCTTTCTACAATAAATCACAAAAACTAGTGGGTGTGGTGGCATGAATCTGTAGTTCCATCTACTTGGAAGGCTGAGGTAGAAGGATCTTCTAAACCCAGCAGGTCGAATCTGCAGTGGCTGCCTCACAAGAGTGAGACTCCAACTCAAAAATAGAAAATAAAAAATAATTACATTATGGTAAGCAAACGAGTCAGACACAAAATGTCATATATTGTATTATTCCATTTATATGGAATATCCACAATAAATAAATCCATGGAGACAAAACATAGATGGATGGTTGCCAGAGGTTAGGAGGTGAGGAAAATAGGAAGAAACTGTTTAATGAGTATGGGGTTTTCTTTGGGGGTGATAAAAACATTTTGGAACTAAATCAAGTAGTGGTTGCACAGTCTTATGAATGTACTAAATACTATGGACTTGTTCATTTTTAAATGGCTAATTTTGGGGCAACCCCCTTGGGTCCCCTCCTACTGTGGGAGCTTTTCTGTTCTCTCAATAAATCCTGCTCTCTCAAAAATAAAAATAAAAAATAAAATGGATAATTTTGTTATGTAATTTTCACCTTGATAAAATAATAGAAATTAGTATAATTTAAATAAAATTACAACTTCATTTCCTGAGTCACAGTAGCCACAGTCCATGTACTGAATTGCACGAGGCTATGACATTGTAGGACATGGGTCTAGACTATTTGTATGCAGCCTCTATGGCTTTTTAAATCATTTATTTCTGTTTTGACTTCCCAGCACTTGCCAAAAGCTTTCAAGGTGAAGTGTCCCAGTTTATTTAAGCACCACCTGGCAGCCACTGAAGTGTCACGTTTCTATTTCACAAGAGATAGTCATGAGTCTGATTGCTACTGTTCCACATGATTAGCACGTTTTGGGTGACAGATTGTTAAGTTTGCAACACTTCCTAGCAGGTTGGGATTCTTTCATCGTTTTTTTTTTTTTTTTTTTTTCTGAAGGGCGTGCAGGTCCAGAAGCTTGCTGTCTGTGCTTCAAGAACTGACTTATCATGGTTTCCAGCAGCCCTCGTCTCTGTAGAGTTGCAGAGTAGCAGAAGATAAATGAGCAGCGACCTGGCTGGTAGTAAGACATCCAAAAAGAGCAGTTACAATGATTAGGGGTGTAAAACTTAAGACATCTGGAGGATGATTCATAGGACTCTGAAGGATCTGATGATCTCACCTGGTCTATCCCAGATGAATACGAGCAATTTGCCCTTTTCTTTCAGCTCCCCAGAGATAAAAATCCACAACTGATCATGTTTTCTCACCGCACTGAATCAGACCTCTCAGGTATTAAGAAGTGTTTCTCTAAGTCTTTTCAAAACCTCTCCTATTAGTTTATCTTTTCACCCTCTCTGCAAAGTCCGTTATCACTTAATGCTGGCTGGTCCCTGAATATTGGGACCTTTCGGATTTTCTCATTTTTGACGCTTCTATATCTCAATATGATTATTCAATTTGTAGATTGCCTGGGCTGTTTCTTCCCTCTCTTTCTTGCTTGCCCATTGCTTTGCTTCTCTATCTCTTTTTGTTGTTGTTGCTGTTGTTATTGCTTTTGTTTTTGTGGGTGTTTTTGTCAGCCCAATAGTAGAAATGTATTCAAATTCTACCTTTCTGATATTGAGGTGAAAGCTATCAACATAAATTTATACCTCTCATTTATTTATAACATAAACCTTGGGTAGTTTCTTTTAAAACAGCAACAACAATGAAATACAAACCATGGTAACACATTTTATCTTGTTGCTGACAAAAGTAATAGCCTTATAGATGCCTCAGAAGAAATGACAAATATTCCCTAAAGAGTTGCTGTTATTTATGCCTCTTTCAAGGTTAAACTTGACTGTTTGCGATGTTTTTGTTTGCAGACTTTTGATTGCAAGTAACAGACATGTCCTCCGGCTAGCACAAGCAGGAAAAAAAAAAAAAGGATGGAGAGGAGGAAGTTAATGAAAGGATGCTGGAGATATTTTATGGAAGCAAAAGGAAGAGTGGACAACTAAAACTTAGAAAAGGAAGAAACCAGGGTAAGTTCTGAGAATTCAGTAGCAGCTCATGAACCTTTGTTTCCAGAGCACTGCCATGAGCATCAGTTTATTCCAGAACTCCAACTTAAGTTTGACTTTCAGGTAAACAATGAATAATTTTTCAGATACACAATGAATATATCCAAATGGGACATACTTATAATAAAAAATTATTTGTTGTTCATCTGAAAGTCAAAATTAACTGGACATCAGTCTTGTATTTTTATTTGCCAATTCTGACAGCCATACTCATCTATTTTCCCTTTCTTCCTTTCAGGAATAGTACTCCCTGCCCCAGGAATTTTAGCCCAACTAGAAAATACATTTCCCTGCCTTCCTTATGCCAGGAGTGGTCATGTGAATAGATTCTTGTCAACAGAATGTGCGTGGAAGTAAAGTGTGCCACTTCAGCAGCTTGCCCATCATATTCCCTCCCCTCCTTCCCAAAGGCCCAAATGCTGTTTCGGTATTGGTAAACTAACTTGTACTATGCAGATGATGACAGCACCTGGACAGGGAATGGCAGAACAACAAGACAAAAGGAACCTGGATCCCCATTCAGCTTCACAGAACAAAGCTGCTGTCTTAGTCCATTTTCTGCTGCTTCTAACAGAACTCCTGAAACTGGGCAATTTACAAACAAAAAGAACTTATTTCTCACAGTTATGGAGGTTGAGAGAAGTTCCAGGCTGAGGGGATGCATACGGTGAGGGCTTTCTTGGGGACTCTCTGGGGAGCCACACATCTGGTTGAAGGCCTGGCCGGAGCTTTCTGGGGAGCCCTGAGGTGGTGCAGTGCATCACTTGGTGAGGGGGCTGAACATGCTTGTGATCTGATCACCCCTTAGAGACCCCATCTCTCAATACTGCCATGTTGGGGATCAAATTTCATCAAGAGTTTGGGAAGGGACAAATATCCAAACCATAACAGCTGCCCATTCTCCTCGAACCAATCTCGTGTATGGACTGGAACTCAAAAAAGAAAAAAATGTCAGCCAGGCTTGGTGGCTCAGCCTGTAATCCCGCACCTTTGGGAGGCTGAGGAGTGGATTGCCTGAGCCCATGGGTTTGAGACCCGCCTGGGCAGCGAGACCTCATCTCTACAATAAATCAAAAAATCAGTCGGGCGTGGTAGCGCATGCCTGTAATTCCAGCTACTTGGAAGGCTGAGGCGGAAGGATCGCCTGAACCCAGCAGGTCGAGGCTGCGGTGGCCGGGAGTGGCCACTGCACTCCAGTCTGGGCGACAGAGTGAGACTCCAACTCAAAAAAAAAAAAGAAAGAAATGTCTACCTTGTGCAAGCCCCTGTATTTGGGAGTCTGTTTGTTATAGTAACTTATCCATAAAATAATATAGCTGAGATTGCTGTGCTGGATCTGAAGGACCTTACTGTTCCTGCCCAGGATGGCAGGAAAATTTGGAAATCCAGCAAAATCCAGTTTTGATACACTGAGGGAGGCTGAATTATACACTTTTACCTGAGATTCTCATGAGGCCTGGCAACCTTTTGAGATCCCTCCCTTCTTTTTTTTTTTTCT
>NW_007256007.1:441551-468715 GCF_000164805.1 Carlito syrichta | reverse complement strand
CGGCCACTGCAACCTCGCCTGCTGGGCTCCGGCGATCCTTCTGCCTCAGCCTTCTGAGTAACCGGAATTACAGGCATGCGCTACCACGCCTGGATGATTTTTTGATTTATTATAGAGATGAGGTCTCACTGTCCAGGCGGGTCTCAAACCCATGGGCTCAGGCAATCCACTCACCTCAGCCTCCCAAAGGCGCAGGATTACAGGCTGAGCCACCGAGCCCGGCCATCCCTCCCTTTCTTATTTCCATTAATATCCTTACAGTAATAGGAGACCATCTGTTTCTTGGCACCAAAAACTCCTAAAACAAATTCTCCCCTTTCATCCTGCACTTCTCATTAGAAGTATCTTTTCTGTCTTACCTGCTAAACAGTGAGCTCCGTGAAGACCAGAACCATTATCTCTCTACTATTGTGTCTTCAGTCCCTAATATGGTGCCTGACATATAGGAGGTATCTCAATAAATGGAGGATGGATGGAGAAAGGGAAGCATTGGGTGTGTGGATGGATGGATGGATGGATGGATGGATGGATGGATGGATGGATGGATGGATGAAAAGAAGAAAACAAGATTGGAGGGAAGGCTTCATGGAGTTTCTCTCTCCAAGTTCTGAATTCCTGACTTTCTCTGTGTCACTATCGCATATGACTGTGCTGCCTCCTCTTTTTCACCTCCCACTCTAGAGGCATGCCTCAACAGAAGTGTTAATTCAGGAGAGTATGTCTTTCGGAACTTTTTTTTAGTGTTCTCTACAATCTTACAAGCCTCTTCCTAAGCATCTAGAAGCCTGATACTATAGGCCTTTCTTTATCATACTCAAATAATTATTTTCCTGGGCCCTACTTTGTTAGCCTGATTAGAAAACAGAGCCTGTGGCTGGTCACGGTGGTTCATGCCCGTAATCCCATCACTTTGAGAGGCTGAGTTGGGAGGATTGCTTGAACTCAGCCTGGGCAACATAGCGAGATCCCGTCTCTGCAAAAAAAAATAATAAAATTAACCTGGCATGGTGGGGCACACTTTTAGTCTCAGCTACTTGAGAAGCTGAGGTGGGAGGATCACTTGAGCCCAGGTGTTGGAGGCTGCAGTGAGCAAGACCTTGTCTCTAAAATAAAGGAAGGAAGAAGAGAAAACAGAGCCCCAAACAGGGATTAAACTGCTAAATTTTATTTAGGAGGTAAAAGCCTGTGAAGGTAAGGATGAGAAAAAATGCAAAGAAATGTGATGCATTTCCACATTGGCCATCAATCCCAATCATCCACAGCAAGTACCTCAACAGCCTTACTTGCTTTCCAAGATGGGCCACAAGGAGAAGCCACATCTAGGAATGGGTCCTCCAGGGAGAAAAGGAGGGGGAAAGTACCTGCTCATTTCTTTCCTACCTTCCACTTCTCAGTGGTCAAGATTCATCCCTTGTGAAACTAACTCTACTCTACTTCTTTGTTGCGTAACCCAGCGCCTTGCAGCCATGCAGTCTGGGAAATTCCCACTGCCTGGCATTACAAGTCCCAAAGTGGAAAGGCAATTCAGTGTGGGTTGACTGCAGACCAGGAGAGAAGGGAATCAAGGGAATCTGGAAAGGTTTATATCCAATGCAATTCCCCTGCACCACTCAAATTTACTCATACCTTTCCATGTCAGGCCAGGATTGTGCCTGTGTATTTGTCCATTGTGTATTGCTATAAGTAAATACCTGAGATAGGAGAATTTATAAGGAAAATAGGTTTATTTGGCTCATGGTTTGGCAGGCTGTACAAGAAGCATGGCGTCAGCATCTGCTTCTGGTAAGGGCTTCAGGAAGCTTCCAGTCAAGGCAGAAGGTGAAGTAGGAGCAGGCATGCCACATGGCAAGCCCTGAGGGAGCAAGATAGAGAGAAGGAGGTGCCAGGCTCTTTTAAGCAACCATATCGTGCATGAACTAATAAGAATGAGAACTCAGCCGGGCTCGGTGGCTCAGCCTGTAATCCCACACTTTGAGAGGCTGAGGTGAGTGGATTGCCTGAGCCCGTGGGTTCGAGACCTGCTTGGGCAACTTGGCGTGACCTCATCTCTACAATAAATCAAAAAATTAGCCGGGCGTGGTAACCTTCCAGCTACTTGGAAGGTTGAAGCGAAAGGATCGCCGGAGCCCAGCAGGTTGAGGCTGCAGTGGCCAGGAGGGGCTACTGCACTCCAGTCAGGGTGACAAAGTAAGACTCCAACTCAAAAAAAAAAGAGTGAGAACTCACTCATTACTGCAGGGAGGGCATCCAGCCATTCATAAGGGATCTGCTCCTATGCCCAACCACCTCCCACTAGGCTCCACCTCCAACATTGGAGATTACATTTCAACATGAGATTTGGAGGGGACAAATATCCAAATTATATCCGTCTATAAGAACAAAGTTGCCTTCACTCTTTCCAAAAGAGGGGAGGAACAAGCCCAATAAGTTACACAGTCTGTCTCTTAAGGAGATTGCCAGTCACTAACCCCAGGAAGGCTGAGGCAAGAGGGTTAGTGAAACAAGTTCTAGTCTGTGGTAAGCAGAATCATGCCCTCCCCACCCACCAAAGATATCCGCATTCTAATCCCTGATACCTGTAAATATGTTACCTTACATGGCCAAAGGGGGCTTGCATATAGTACTAAGGTAAAGAACATTGAGAAGAATGGCTGGATTATCCTCATGGGCTCAATCTAATCAATTGAGTTACTAAAATCAGAGAATCTTTCCCAGCTGTGGTCAGAGAGAGAGATGTGAGGACAGAAGAAGATTCAGAGGGATGTTTCATGGCTGGGATTGAGATGGAGTAGGGGGCCACTAGCCAAGGAATGTGGACAACCACTAGAAGCCAGAAAAGGCAAGGAAACAGATACTCTAAGCCTTCGAAAAGAAATACAGCCCTGATGACATCTTTATTTTAACCCAGTGAGATGTGTTAGACCTCTGGCCTACAGAACTGTAAGACAATTGATTTGTGTTGTCCTAAGTTATTAAATTCACGGTAATTTATTACAGCAGCAATGGGAAACTAACACACAGTCTTCACTGTTGTAGCTAGTTCTAGGGCCATAATTGACATTTATCATCTCACTTCTCCACTGCCCAACTAGCTTTCCCTCATCCTCAGCTAATTCTTTTGTTGGTCTGGGTGATTTTCCGGATGGGGTTACTCAGACATTCATTCCCAAGGGATATAAGTGTTCAGGTGCCCTTGCCAGGTCACAGTTGTTGTAACTGCCCATTAACAGTCATTTCAAGCATGAGGAAGTATCAAATGACGCACTAGTGAGTCCTCTGGGTTCCAGGCATTCTGTTTCCTGCCCCTGTTGAGAAGCAGCAACCCTAATTCTCCATGACAATCAGAAATTATTATCCCAGGCAGTACAGTAACTCCCTTCTCTGGCTGTCAGTTCAATGACATGAGAAACCCAAACTAAGTGCTGGATAGTCACAGCATCCAATTCAGTGCAATACTTACTGTGTCCCTGGCCTAAGTGTTCTCCAGAAACTGGAAACTCTTACAAAGCCCAAGGTTACAGAGATGAGAAGCACAAAATCTGCAAGGAGGTCTCTGGGCGTAACTGTGAGAAAGACCACCCCTTGTTTCCAACCCCAATATACTACTTATAGAGGCATAGTACGGTATGTCACTTGTTAGTTCAAGGAATAAGCCACATCCTTCTAGATAGTTTGTTTCTCACAGTGCCCAAGAGGAGCGTGCATGCCATGCCACACAGGGCCACATATGGGGAACACCAGAGGGAAAGGAAATGGGGGAAACATGGGCAAGAGTCTTGACTGTGGTTTCCATAGGAAGGAACAAGTGAGGCAGGGTAAGCAGGTTTTGAATTAGCTAGTTTGCCTAATTTCAGCAGACTCTGGGGTGTAGGGGCTGTCTCCAGTTGTGTGGTACCTGGTCCTAGGATGATTAGGGCATGGGAATATGGCCCAGAATGTGAGACCAATGGAGGAGGTGGGGGGAGGAATCTGATTGGTTAGTATGCATAGGAAAATCTCACAAGCAAGTCATTTACTCTCTCTGGGAATAAGCTAACCCTGGGAGAGGCAGTATCTTCAGGGTCAACAAGGCCTTGGATATAAAAATATCAAAAACATATATCTCATCATTCTATCAGACTAGTTATTTCTGGGTGATGGGTACATAGTAAGGTCAGTGAAGCCCATAGTCATATGCCTTCCTTTGGTGTAAAATGGGTCCCCTGGTCCCCAAGGTTGTGTGGGACAGTATGCCAAAGTATGGCACCTGCAGGCTACCAGATGTTGGTGCTAGCAGAGATACTTGGAAAGGAAAAGCAAATCCATATCTGAACATAATGAGCTTTAAAAAAATGAATGTCTTACTTCTCCAGAGTGAGAGGGATCTGATTAATGTCCTAGACCTGTCACCTGGTGGCCATGGTTGATCTCTCTGAAGACAGGTGCCATATTCATCTCTCCCATTCGTAGTTGGATACTTAGCAATGGCAGACCCTCTAGGCATCCTTGGTGAACCCATGTTGTTAAACTCATGCAAGGTCCCCATCCCTGCCACCATGGTCACTTTGTTCATGGACCCATTGTGCAAACTGTGAGGGCATTAGACAATAAGCCCCGTTGAATATAGAATTTCTTATTATTTCTTGTGTAACCAGCATAATGCCTTTTACATAGTGGTTACTCAATGAATATTTTTTAGTTCAATTTCTTTATTCAGCAAACATTTACTGAACCTCTACAAAGTGATAGGTTAAGAATACCAGCTAGAAGTATCTGTCTTGTGTTGCAGGTTGAGTTCTCTGGAAGCAGACACTGAGAAGGAGTTTGGGGTGCAAGATGTTTAAAGAATGGGAAGAGGCTGAAGTCACTCTGCAATGCAGGCCTAACAGAGTATGGGTCAACCCAGTAGGAAGCTCTTGGGCCAAGATAACCATCCCTTTACATACACTCATCCTTTTAGCCCAGATGCAGCCTGCCTTGGACAGGACACGATAGGTGAGGCTGACCCTGAAGGAGCTGACAGCTGGAGACATCTGCTGACCTCACTCCCCACAACTGGGCAGAAAGTTCTTCCTTGAAGGAAGACCTAAATGGAACATCTCTGTGTCTACTAATCTACCTCTTGCTATGCACAGATACAGATCCAAGTCTCCATATACTTTCAGGGACCCACTCCTCTATGGCTCCAGTGAGCCTCTCTTCCTGAGGGAGACAAAGGAAGGAAATTATTGGGATGAACTGCAGCTCCTGCCACTACAATTGGTCTCAAGGCTGTAATTGATACCTATCCTTTCCTTCCTCCGCTATGCATTCTGGATGCCGCTCAACCTCAGCTTCTACCTTTGCTGAGCTTGTCTCCACTGGTAATATGATTCAGACACTTATCTCTAGAGTTTAGCACATGGGACACTTTTTAGGGAGAGTTCTTGGTATCAGTATCTGTGCGGGAAGTGAAGGAAAGCAGGATTGGACAGAGGGAGAAGTTGGGACACATCACAATAGACTTCAGCTGACTCAACAGGGTGCTCTGAAGCTGGGCTCCCTTTCAGAGCTGTCTTAATTGGGGTGAAAGGACCAGGCTTTTATGACCTCCGCATCCACCTCTCATTGGATACAGGCTGTCCTGGGAGATTGAGTGTGATGCTGGCTGCGATGGCTTTCTTTAGCCAAGGTCAATTCTCATAAAGGGCTGACAGCTGAGACAGGCAACTGTGGTGTCTGCCAACAGCACTCCCAGAGCTGGGGCAAAAGTCCTTCAGTTCTGGAGCGGGTATCAGAGATGCCAACCACAAACCCCATCTGTGTCCAGATCTCAGCTTGTCTCTCTTCCCTCTCTAGTTCCTCCACAGAATTGTTCCTCACTGACTCCTCATTCCAGAATTTTTTTTTTTTTTGGATTGTGGTAAAATACATGTAACATAAAATTTGCCATTTTAATTATTTTTGGTGTGGTGGTGTTGTTTTGTTTTGGTGAGTCAGGGTCTCACTCTGTTGCTCAGGCTGGAGTGCAGCTCCCCACAGTCTCAACCTCCTGGGTCAAAGCGCTGGGATTACAGGCAAGAGTCATTGCATCAGGCACCATTTTATCCTTTTTTTTTTTTTTGAGTTGGAGTCTCACTCAGTCACCCAGACTGGAGTGCAGTTGCCGTTCCCGGCCACCGCAGCCTCGACCTGCTGGGCTCCAGTGATCCTTCTGCCTCAGCCTTCTAAGTAGCTGGAACTATAGGTGCGTGCTACCACGTTCGGCTAATTTTTTTGATTTATTGTAGAGATGAGGTTTCGCCAAGTTGCCCAGGCGGGTCTCAAACCCGTGGGCTCAGGCAACTCACTCATCTCAGCCTCCCAAAGCGCGGGATTACAGGCTGAGCTACCGAGCCCGGCCCATTTTATCCATTTTTAAGTGTACAGTTCAGTAGTGTTAAGTATATTCACATTATTGTGAAACAGATGTCTAGAACTTTTTTTATCTCGCAAATACAAAACTCTACCAATTAATAGCAACTCCTTGTACCACCTCCCTTCAGACTCTGGCAATCACCATTCTACTTTCTGTCTCCATATTTAAACCACTCTAGATACTTCATGTAAGTGGGATGATACAGTATTTCTCTTTTTGAGATTGAATTGTTTACTTAGCACAATATCCTGAGGGTTCATGTTGTAGCATGTGTTAAAAGGTGGCTCAGCCTGTAATCCCACGCTTTGGGAGCCCGTGGGTTCGAGACCTGCCTGGGCAACTTGGCGAGACCTCATCTCTACAATAAATTAAAAAAATTAGCCAGGCGTGGTAGCACGCGCCTGTAGTTCCAGCTACTTGGAAGGCTGAGGCGCAAGGATCACCGGAGCCCACCAGGTTGAGCCTGAGGTGGCCGGGAGCGGCCACTGCACTATAGTCTGGGTGACAGAGTGAGACTCCAACTCAAAAAAATAAATAAATAAATAAAATAAAACTGAATATTACTCTATGGTATGTAGGTACCACATTTTATTTATATGTTCACCCATCAATGAACACTTGAGTGATTTCTACCTTTTGGCTATTGTGAATAATGCTGCTATGAACATGAATATACAAATATCTCTTCAAGACCTTGTTTTCAATTCTTTTGGATATATACTCAAATCTTTTTTTATCCAAGATAGGTTTCTTTTCCAAGATGGATTTCTCTCTCATTGGCTTAATTTCTTCTAGGCCCAGATAGAGGTAAGGGTGAGCTACTTACTATCTCCTTAGAAAGGCAAGTCTGATAAATCAGAATACTCTGGTTGGGTCAGGTTGATGGATATAAAACCTGGTTCATGATTAATTTAGAGCCAATGTACGCTGTCCAGTAGTTTTGGGGTTTTTTTTTTTTTCCTACCAAAGGGGAATAACCTGTCTGTTAAGAAATTTCTCACATGCTGCTTGAACCTGCTTCACCTTTTGTTGTCCCAACCACCAAGGTTAGTTAATCACAAACAAGACTTTGAAAAACAATTCAGCCGGGCTCGGTGTCTCAGCCTGTAATCCCGAGCCTTTGGGAGGCTGAGGTGAGTGGACTGCCTGAGCCCGCGGGTTTGAGACCTGTCTGGGCAGGCAAGACCTCATCTCTACAATAAAAATCAAAAAAGTGGCCCATGGTAGCGTGCACCTGTAATTCCGGCTACTTGGAAGGCTGAGGCAGAAGGATCGCCAGAGCCCAGCAGGTCGAGGCTGCGGTGGCCAGGAGCGGCCACTGCACTCCAGTCTGGGTGACAGAGTGAGACTCCAACTCAAAAAACAAAACAAAACAAAACAAACAAACAAACAAAAAACAACTCTACGACTTAAGAAAATAAAGCAAAAAGGCAGGCAGGTGGCCAGCTCATTAAATCATACTGAAGATGATGAGGATATCTTTGGGGTGATGAGGGGAGAGTAGAGGCTGGCAAGGAAGAGGGAGATACTGGGTGGGGAAGGTGAGCAGACTTTAAAAACACTTTGCCAAGAATCTAATAGCACATCATTTTGTTGGCCTGGTTGGAGACTTAAGCTAAGCAATACCAGAGATTTCAAACAGCAAAAAATGAAAAGTGAGTTCTTTATACATTTTTTAAGCAACTCAGGCTTCTGGTCTGAGACAGAAACTTCAGGGTTCATGTCTTCTGTTTTTGTTAAGGTCAAACCTAATCAGCATGACTCAACCCAAAAGTTAAAAGCAGTGGCAGATCGTTTGAGCTTTACTTCACCATAGGTAGCCAGCTGGAATGGGAAAGTGATCAAAGTAAACTTGAAAACTCAGAATTCACTTTCTTAAGGAAATTCTCAACTCTGAAATTCACCCACACAGAGCTATGTTCAAGTGAATACATTAATGGTAAATTGTATGCATGCTTCCTAAAATAGCAGAATTGTACAATGGGTGATTGGGAAGGAAGCTAAAAAAATAAATAACAGAAAGATCTTATACCACAAAAGACTCCATTTTTTTTCGGAGATGGAGTCTCACCCTGTCATTCAGGCTGGGATGCAGTGGTATAATCCTTCCACTGTATCTGTACTCAGTTTTATGCCATGATTCTGTGCCCTAGATGATTTGCCTGATGTTCATTTCAACAAGGAAATGAAATTGGCAAAGAACATTACAAAACAAACAAACAAAAACCCAGTACATCTCTGACTTTCTCTATAGTTCTCCTTTTCAACAGTGGCCTCATCATGGACAAATTTAAAACTCCCTTTCCTTATTCCCTTTAGCAAGATTAGATCATCTGTAATTTTCTTTTCTTTTCTTTTTTTTTGAGTTGGAGTCTCACTCTGTCACCCAGACTGGAGTGCAGTGGCCGGGAGCGGCCTCGACCTGCTGGGCTCTGGAGGTCCTTCCACCTCAGCCTTTCAAGTAGCTGGAACTACAGGCGCGCGCTACCATGCCTGGCTAATTTTTTGGCTTACTGTAGAGATGAGGTCTCGCCAAGTTGCCCAGGCGGGTCTCGAACCCACGGGCTCAGGCAATCCACTCACCTCAGCCTCCCAAAGCACTGGGATTACAGGCTGAGCCACCAAGCCCAGCTCATCTGTAATTTTCAAAAGAAGCTACACTAGTAAACAAAGGAAATACCAAAAGCAAGAAAAGAAAAAAATCCATGCTGAAAAATACAGATTTCTGAGTTTCTGATCCTATAAAAGCTTTCCAGCTTACTGAGATAGCTGGTCCTGATCTGACACCCTACTCAAACAATTTCCTCACTAAATTTTTCTGCCCCTTCTCCTTTGGCTCCTATATTTGCACCCACCCAGAAGAGGATCCTAGTTATCTAGAACTTGAAGGAAAAAGTGAATGAAAGGTAAGTGAGGTTGGTGGCCTGGATCAATATGAGTAATGCACATTTGACACGTACGTCTCCAGGTAGCTTCAAGATAGAAAAGCTTCCCTTGCCCTAGGAAATTGTTAAGGGTTTCCCAGAGTAACAGTTTGTGGTCATACCCAATTTAAAATATCTATTACCCAAGAGTCTAATGAAATTCCACAGCCTCGCTTGAGTGCTGGAGACTTAATCTTAGACTTTAAGTCAAATTCCATTTGTACGAAAAGTAATTTTTATCATGGAAGTTGCAGCTGTCTTTGATATAAAATTGTATCCTTCACTTTTCACTTTCAAAACTTCCCACCACTGACATAAACCATCTAGATTTATTTTTAGACATCTCAAAAAAACCCAGTTACCATAATAACCCAAGTACTAAATTAAGGGTGAAAATTTCTGAAAATATTGCTCTATAGGTTGACATAAATGACCAATATAGAAGATGTGCTTAAGTTAACACAGATTGAGTTCTGCTTTTATGGTTAATTATAACAGAGTGATAAGCTCATTTGTGCATTATTCATTCATATCTGGATGTTCATCAGGACCACACCCAAGCCATTTTATTTAAACCACATTCTAGCCTACCACCCAATTTTTAAAAACAGTCCAGAGCTTGTAAAAGCAAAAAATGATTGCAGAGGCTGGCAACCAGCATTTTCAGAAAACACTCTGATATTTAATAAATCCTGCAGTGCAATTAGAGAGTAGCTGATCAACACTTTCTGTAAAATAGCAAGGTGTGTTATAACTTCTCTCAGGTTAAATAATCCTATTCACTAACATTTTCTTTGTAAGTCCTGCTTACTAATTGTTTAGTCATATTTTGTGATTCTCTGAGACATTGGCTAGTTTTGGTGTCATATATTAACACATGATTAGAAAGTAGCAGTCAATGGCAACTAGTCTGGCTCCTTTCTTCAGTTCATCTGGACCAAGCAGCCTAGCTTTGTTCTAGAAGAAACAGTCAGTGTGTGTCCTAGGCTTTGATCAGCTTCTTTTGATGTTATTCTTCTGCCCCCAGCCCCAAACTATCTTATACTTACTATTCAAAGGCTCTTCCATGAGAACCCTTAATTTAGCCATAGAATTTCCCCAGTCTCACCTAAACCCCTGCAGTTCACACAAAACCCTGGGAGGTCACACAAGTGCAAAGGCTCTCTCTCTGTCATGGGCCCAGAATTCTTTTTTTTTTTTTTTTTCTTTTGAGTAGGAGTCTCACTCTGTTATCCAGGCTGGCATGCAGTGACATGCTCACAGCCACCATAGCCTTGACCTACTGGACTCAGGTGATCCTTCTGCCTCACCTTTGCAAGTAGCTGGAACCACAGGTGCATGCCACCATACCTAGCTAATTTTTTGATTTGCTATAGAAACAAAGTCTTGTTAATTGCTCAGGCTGGTCTTGAACCCCTGGACTCAGGCAATCCTCTCATTTCTGCCTCCCAAAGAGCTGAGCTACCTTGTCCGGCTGGACCCAGAATTCTTAAAAGGGAAATGGAGAAAGCAATAGACCAAGTGACACCAAACAGACCTCATATAACCCAAAAGTTTTGTCCTTATTGACCTCAGTCAACAAAATTCTATAACTTGAAAGCATTCCTATGGATGTCAGCAAAACATTTCCAGGAAGGTTAAAACATATGCATATGTATTTATAGTCAGTGTTAATCATGGCTGCATCAGCATCAGTAAGTTTCTCATATTGGCTCTACGCGGTTATGGGAAGACCAGAGTTTGAGATACAACCTGGAGGGTGCTGGCTTTGACTCACCATAGTAGAAAATCTGGAGAGTGTGAGGTACTTGGAAGTAGGAGAAGGGGCACCAAAAGGTGAGTGAGGAGACAAGATAAATCACAACTTTGCTTGCACTTTGAGAATAAGAGTTACTCAAGCTAAGTATAGTGGCATATGCATGTAGTTCTAGCTACTTGGGAGGTTGAGGCAGGAGGATTGCTTGAACCCAAGAGTTCAAGATCAGCTTGAACAACATAATGATACTCTGTCTCTTAAAAAAAAAAAAAGTTATGTAGATTTCAACAAAAAATGCAGCCTATATGCTCTATGAGATCAGACTTTGTTTACTGAGAGATCTCATAAGGAGAATTTCCTATCAATGACAAGATTTATCACTTATATTGTGCTTATATTGTACTTATTTTGTGTCTGGCTCTGGTCTGAAAGGCTTAGAAACCTGATTTTGTCAGTGCATCAAAAGTGGGTTCATGTTTTAGAATTGGACTTAATTAGGGTTTACTAAATTCAGTGTTTAAAATCAGGATACAAATAATTGATTTATGATAAGAAATTTGAAGCCAGGCTCGGCGGCTCAGCCTGTAATCCCGCACCTTTGGGAGGCTGAGGTGAGTGGATTGCCTGAGCCAGCGGGTTTGAGACCCGCCTGGGCAGCGAGACCTCATCTCTACAATAAATAAAAAAATCAGCCGGGCGTGGTAGCGCGTGGAAGGCTACTTGGAAGGCTGAGGCGGAAGGATTGCCAGAGCCTAGCAGGTGGAGGCTGCGGTGGCCGGAAGCGGCCACTGCACTCCAGTCTGGGCGACAGAGTGAGACTCCAACTCAAAAATAAATAAATAAATAAATTTGAACTCTTGAAAACCAAAATTCTAATGTTGGCAAGACCAAAAGCATTCTCCCATTGCAGGCAGAGAAGCCAAACTACAATCAGAACACAGAGTCAGTGGCATATAATTAGAACAAGAAAAGTTAGATGAATGAGCTAAAAAAAAATCCCTCAGCATAGTTTTTTAGATAAACTCATTCCCTTGGGGTGGTCTCATCAATGACTCAGTAATACTAGAAGTCCATTGCTAAGCCATGCCTTAACAGGATTCCCAGTATTTGATGCTTTTTGCCCTGTCCTTCCAACTAAACCAACTTGCCTTTTTGACCAAAAAAAAAAAATGTGTAATTGGGCTGAATCCCATCTTTGACAAAGCCTCCAACAACAACCACTGGGGAAAGGAGAACTTATTCAGTAAATGGTGCTGGGGAAACTGACTGATCACATGCAGAAGATTGAAACAGGACCCCTACCTATCACCATACACAAAAATTAACTCTAAATGGATCAAAGACCTAAATGTAAGGCCTCAGATTATAAGAATCTTAGAAAACACAGGAGACACCCTTATGAAAACTGGAACTGGCAACCAATTCCTGATCAGAATCCTAAGTGCCCATACCATAAGAAATAAGATAAACAAGTGGAACCTCGTCAAACTGATGAGCTTCTGCAAAGCAAAAGAAACCATCAAGAGAGCAGGGAGACAGCCTACAGAATGAGAAAAAATATTTCCCAACTGTTTATCTGACACAGGCCTAACATCTAGGATCTACAAGGAACTCAAACGTGCCAAAAGGGAAAAAAAACAGCCTTATTAAAAAAGTGGGCAAAAGATATGAATAGACACTTCTCAAAAGAAGATATATGGGCAGTCAACAGGCACACAAAAAAGTGCTCAGCCTCACTCATCATCAGAGAAATGCAAATCAAAACCACACTGAGATACCACCTAACCCCAGTAAGAATGGTCATCATTCATAAAACAAACAACAACAGATGCTGGTGAGGATACGGAGAAAAAGGAACACTTCTACACTGCTGGTGGGAATGCAAACTAGTGCAACACCTTTGGAAGACAGTGTGGCGATTTCTGAAAGAACTAGAAATTGACCTTCCATATGATCCAGCAATTCCCCTATTGGGAATATACCTGGAGGAAATCAAATCATTCTACAAGAAAGATACCTGCACATGTTTGCTTATTGCAGCTCTATTCACAATAGCAAAAGCATGGAGCCAACCATGCTGTCCATTGAAGCTGAATTGGATTTTTAAAATGTGGTACGTATACACAATGGAATATTATGCAGCCAAAAAGAAGGACAAACATACGGACTTCATGGCAAATTGGATGGATTCAAAGTCTATCACACTCAGTGATCTATCACAGAAACAAAGAACAGAATACCATATGTTCTCACTCCTAAGTGGACCTTGAAAAATTATCATAATACTATAAGAAAGGTATTGGCAGTAGTGGGAAACTGCCAGAGGAGTGGGGGTAGAATTGGCATTTGAGGGAAACTGCTCCGGGAGGGAGGGGCACACCTTATCAACAAGGGTACCTGCATAATCAATGTTTGTATTCCTAACCCTGAATTGTACCCCATATCTTTAAAATAAATAAATAAATAAGCAAATGAATAAATAAATAAAATAAAAAGAAAAACAGAACTACCATAGGATCCAGCAGTTCTACTTCTGGGTATATATTCAAAAGAATTGAAAGCAAGACTCAAAGGGATATCTGAACATCTGTGTTCAAAGCTGCATTATTGATACTAGCCAAAAGGTAGAAGCATTCCAAGTGTTCATCAACAGACAAATAGATAAAATATGGCATACCCACAATGTAATACTATTCACCCTTAAAAAGGAAGGAATTTAAGCCAGGCTCGGTGGCTCAGCCTGTAATCCCGCGCCGTGGGAGGCTGAGGTGAGTGGATTGCCTGAGCCTGCGGGTTCGAGACCCGCCTGGGCAACTTGGCGAGACCTCATCTCTACAATCAAAAATTAACTGGGTGTGGTAGCACGCGCCTGTAGTTCCAGCTATTTAGAAGGCTGAGGCGGAAGGATTGCCGGAGCCAAGCAGGTCGAGGCTGCGGTGGCCGGGAGTGGCCACTGCACTCCAGTCTGGGCGACAGAGTGAGACTCCAACTCAAAAAAAAAGAAAAAGGAAGGAACTTCTGACATATGTTATATTATGAATGACCCTTAAGGACATTGTGCCAAATGAAGTAAGTCAGTTACAAAGTGACAAATACTGTATGATTCCACTTTTATGAGGTACCTAAAGTAGTCAAATTCCTAGAGACAAAGCAGAGTGGGGGTTGTCAGGGCTGGAGGGAAAGGGAATGGGGAAGTTTCAGGTGAAAAGAATTCTGTGGATGGATGTTGGTGATGGTGGCATGACCACATGAATATATTTTACTGAACTGTACACCTAGACATAGTCAAGGTGGTAAATTTTATGTTACATGTTATACAGCTAAAACTAAAACAGTTTTTCCATGCTGACTCATGGCTTTTGTTTTTAAACCTGCGTTGTTTTCACAAAACCAGTGCATCAGTTTCTGTATGTGTCTTCATGTTGTCATGCAACAGGTTTGTCCTGTTGAATTTCATTCCATCTGAGACTCTCTATTACATGGTGTAACTCTATAGCTATACCTTAGAATTGTACAACACAGAACACAGCATTTCAAAATACAGTCATAAACAACATTGTCACTACTTGCCAATTAAAACAACAGACTTTCAATCAAGAAAATAAATACAGAATTTATGACTGATAAACAAAGCAATTTGATGTTGGGTTGACATCAACTTTGACAAATTTAACATACTTTTCTTTTTAGAGCTGCAAGAAATAAATCTACCAGCTGGGTGCAGTTGAACAAAATCATTACAGGATTAGCAGTTTTCTGACCCACTTACTAAAAAAAAGCTGAATCACTCAGTTGAGACCCCAGGGAAATGCAGATTTATACCTTTGATGTATTTCTTAGTTCTTCTTCAATTAATTTAAATTCTGTAATTAGTTTTTGAGTCTATGCCATCTCTTCTTTTAATTAGGTGATTTCATATGTCTTCTTGAATATTCTTTGCAAATTCTTGATTTTATGTAAATGCAAATATATAATGAAACATGCATACAGCTTTCTTCTATGCAATTATTTTCTAAACCCATAAGGAAGGCCTGCTTCTCTCTCTAATCCCTTCCTTTATTAGATTGGGAGTGGGTGGTAGGAGTAGGCTGTCAGGAAGGGACACCCGATGCACCTCACTGCAGATGAGAGTTGGGAAAAATGGGGGAATGGTCACTTTATATGTAGTCACACTGGCCCAATAAAGAAGAGGTGCTTCTATTCCCATAGGCATGGAATCATGTTTAGTGCTCTCTGTTCTACTGCCAGGTCTTCATCGTTTTTTAATCACAGAGAACAATCTTCCTCCTCGTGTCATATTCTCATTCCTTCTCCTCCATCAATTGTAGTTTTTTTTTTTTTTGAGTTGGAGTCTCACTCCATCGCCCAGGTTGAAGTACAGTGGCATGCTCACAGCCACTGCGGCCTCAACCTGCTGGGCTCAGGCAATCCTCTTGCCCGGCATCCCAAAATGCTGGGGCAACAGGCTTGAGCCACCGCACCTGGCCAAGCACAGTTTTATTAAGATCACTTTCAAATTTCAAGATTTCCAATGGTTCCCCACTGTATCTAGTGATATTTCCCTTCTCTGAATTCTAAAACATGCATTGCATAATTTATAAGGTGTTTAATATACTGTTCAATATAATTCCAGTACTGTCTATAATTATAGTTGTTTCTGTTCGTGTTCTCTGTCCTTTATTAGATTATAAACTTTTTGAGAGCAAGGCTCACAGCATATACATATTTGTCTCCCCCACATGATATCCAACATAGTAGTTTCTATGTGATAAATGTTCCGGATGAATAAAGAAGTTAATGCAGGCTGGGCTCGGTGGCTCAGCCTGTAATCCTGTGCTTTGGGAGGCCAAGGTGAGTGGATTGCCTGAGCCTGCAGGTTTGAGACCCGCCTGGGCAACTTGGCAAGACCTCATCTCTACAATAAATAAAAAATTAACCAGGCATGGTAGCACGCGCCTGTAGTGCCAGCTACTTAGAAGGTTGAGGAGGAAGGATCACCGGAGCCCAGCAGATCGAGGCTGCGGTGGCCGGGAGCGTGCCACTGCACTCCAGTCGGGGCGACGGAGTGAGATTCCAACTCAAAAAACAAAAAAAGAGAAGTTAATGCAGACCATACAGACCATTGTAAATACTCATAAAACAAATCTGGCACTCAAAGATCAAGGTTTTTGTTTTGTTTTGCTTTTTGTCTTTAACATCAAATTGAGTAAGTTCTGTCTGTTGGCAATGTATTAAGTGCTTTATACACATTGTTCATTATAAAAATATATCGTTATACACGATGGAATACTACGCAGCCATAAAAAAGAACAAAATCATGAATTTCGCAGCAACCTGGATGGAACTAGAGTCTATAATACTGAGTGACCTCTCACACAAACAAAGATCTGAGTATCACATGTTCTCACTCATATAATGGACCTTGAACATCCAATGTAATACTATAAGAAAATGACTGACAGTACTGGGAAACTATGGGGGGGTGGGGTTAACAGTAGCAAATATCTTAACTGTACCCCATAAAACCATAATAAAAATATTGATAATATATATATATATCGTATTTCTATTATATGTTAGGTACTGTACTGGGCCTTAAGAACCCATTAGTGAACAAAATTATTTACTTGCACAATGCCTGTTAACAAAAAGGTTAAGTAGGCCAGGCTTGGTGGCTTGGCCTGTAATCCCAGCACTTTTGGAGGCCAAGGCAAGTGGATTGCCCGAACTCATGGGTTCAAGATCAGCCCAGGCAACTTGGCGAGACCTCATCTCTACAATAAATAAAAAATTAACCGGGCATGGTAGCTCGTGCCTGTAGTTCCGGCTACTTGGAAGGCTGAGGTAGAAGGATCACTGGAGGTCAGCAGGTCAACGCTGGGGTGGCCGTGAGTGTGCCACTGCACTCCAGCCTGGGTATCAAAGTGAGACTCCAACTCAAAAAAAAAAAAAAAGGTTAACTAACTTCCACAAGGTTATTCAGCTAGTAACTGGGGAAGCCTTGACTTGAAACCAGGGTTTACTCTAGAAATCATGTTCTTAACTACTATATTACATTTCCTGTGGTGTAAGCTATAGACAAGCCATAGTGAGACTATGACCATTTTGCCCACACTTTCTTACACAAATACTGATGGAATTCTTAAGAACAAGGACTATGTTTTCCAAAATTACTAAAATCCTAAACATCTCACATAATACTAATTCCAAGTCCAGACCAACCTTCAATGGGGTCTCAAATACTTATTAGCCAACCTCCTTGATAACTTTACAATCCAATGCATTTCTTTATAACTTGGGAACTTAGCCGGGCTTGGTGGCTCAGCCTGTAATCCCACACCTTTGGGAGGCTGAGGTGAGTGGATTGCCTGAGCCCGCGAGTTCGAGACCTGCCTGGGCAACTTGGCGAGACCTCATCTCTACAATAAATCAAAAAATTAGCTGGGCGTGGTAGCGTGCGCCTGTAGTTCCAGCTACTTGGAAGGCTGAGGCAGAAGGATCGCCGGAGCCCAGCGGGTCGAGGTTGCGGTAGCCGGGAGCGGCCACTGCACTCCAGTCTGGACAACAGAGTGAGACTCCAACTCAAAAATAATAATAATAACTTGGGAACTTTAAAAAATTAATTTCCCCTAAAAAATATTTAATCACCAATAAAATGTATTTACTGTGGGTGCATTATATTAATACCAACTATCTTCCCAGAACATGTAATATGCACATATATCTCACACTTACACATATGCCCCAAACACAAACTTAGCTAAATTCTCTAAAACATGCAATTCATTTTTGATCCTTTAGAAAATGACAATGATTCATCTGATCACAGGAAGATACCAAGAAGTCCATAAAGGCTTTTTATATAGAATGAGAAGAGTAACAATGCTAACACAAACCATGAAAAACAGATTCAAGATATTTTACTTATCTGCCAGCAAAAGGTTTCAGTTGTCCTGGCAACTGGATGCTATACAATTTCTATAATCAGTTTACTCTGAAATTGACAAAGAAAAATAAAGGAAAAAAGAGGAGGAAATTCACTTAAGAAACAGTGTTAGTACGAGCAGTATCAATAGGTATAAATAACTTGCCTGCCAACAGATTAAACCAGAATGTAATGCAGAAAGAACAAGATATAACAAATGTTTGGCAAATTCTTGAAATGAAATAAAACTAGGAAATGTTTTTAAATAGCTTCAGATGAATGATATACGTAGCAAAACACATCAACAATGTGTTTAGAGCCAAAATCATTAAAAAGAAGCAGGAAAATGTGAACACATAGAAAATTAAACTATAAATCTTTCTAGATGTGGGCATTGGAAGAGCAAAAATAGCCAACCTGAACATGAAGCAGTCATTTTCTGATGAGTTTGGGCTATGAAGACAGCTAAATTATTATAGGAGGGTGGGGAAGAGAGGGAGCATTTTAGTCAACGTTGGGAGTAATTCAACCCAAAGCAAAGGATTGTTATTTATTTATGTTTTCCTAAGTGTTATGGTTCTATTATGGACTGGTTTTTCTGGAAGGGAATTCCTAAAATCAGGCAAAAACACCTTTGGGCTCACATCATAGACTCTCTTGTATATAGTCCCTTTTTCAGGCAACAAACCCCATGGTCAAGTTGTAGAAGCTGTCATTTTAAACCAGGGTTTCTCAACTTAACACTCAACATTTGGGGCCAGATAATTTTTTTCTTTGAGGTGGAGTCTGACTCTGTTACCCAGGCTGGAGTGCAGGGGCACACTCACAGCCACTCCAGTGTCGACCTGCTGGGCTCCAGCGATCCTTCCACTTCAGCATTCCAAGTAGCTGGAACTACAGACATGCACTACCATGCCTGGCTAATTTTTTATTTATTGTAGAGAAGGGGTCTTGCCAAGTTGCCCAGGCTGGTCTCGAATCCTCAGGCTCAGGTAATCCACTTGCCTCATCCTCCCAAAGTACTGGGATTACAGACTGAGCCACCAGGCCTGGCTCAGCCAAATAATTTATGGCTAAAACTTCAAAAGCAAATGCAATTAAAACAAAAATAAATAAGTAGGACTTTAAAAAACTTCTGCACAGCAAAATAATAATAATAATAATAATAATAATAATAATAATAATAATCAACAGAGTAAATAGGTAACCTACAGAATGGGAGAAGATAGTCACAAACTACACATCTGATAAAGGACTTATATCCAGAATCTTCAAAGAACTCAAATCAGTAAGAAAAAAACAAATAACCCCATTAAAAAGTGGCCAATGACATGAACAGCCATCTCTCAAAAGAAGATATACAATGGTCAACAGACACATGAAAAAATCCTCAGCAACACTCATAATCAGGGAAATGCAAATTGAAAACACAATGAGGCTGGGCTCAGTGGCTCAGCACTTTGGGAGGATGAGGCAAGTGGATTGCCTGAGTCCACAGGTTTGAGACCCACCCAGGCAACTTGGCGAAACCTCATCTCTACAATAAATCAAAAAAATTAGTCAGTCATGGTAGCATGCGCCTGAATTCCAGCTACTTGGAAGGCTGAGGCAGAAGGATCGCCAGAGACCAGCAGGTCGAGGCTGCGGTGGCTGGGAGCATGCCACTGCATTCCAGTCTGGGCAACAGAGTGAGACTCCAACTCAAAAAAAACAAAAACAAAAAAAACTACAATGAGATATCACTTTACACCAGTCAGAATAGCCATTACTAAAAAATTTTAAAAAGTAGATGTTGGTGTGGATGCGGAGAAAAGGTGGGAGTGTAAATCAGTACAATCTCTATGGAAAGTGGCATGGAGATTACTCAAAGAACTAAAAGTAGATCTACCATTTGATCCAATAATCCCACTACTAGGTATCTACCCTAAGGAACAAAGGTCATTATGTAAAAAAGATACCTGCATCTGCATGTTCATCACAGCACAATTCACAATTGAAAAACGTGGACACCGGGCTCGGTGGCTCAGCCTGTAATCCCGCGCTTTGGGAGGCTGAGGTGAGTGGATTGCCTGAGCCTGCGGGTCCGAGACCCGCCTGGGCAACTTGGCAAGACCTCATCTCTACAATAAATCAAAAACTTAGACGGGCGTGGTAGCGCGCTTGTAGTTCCAGCTACTTGGAAGGTTGAGGCAGAAGGATCGCCAGAGCCCAGCAAGTCGAGCCTGCGGTGGCCCGGAGCAGCCACTGCACTCCAGTCTGGGCAACAGAGTGAAACCTCAACTCAAAAAAAAAAAAAAAAGAAAAAGAAAAATGTGGGATCACCCTAAATGCTCATCATCTGATCAGTGGATAATGAAAATGTGGTATATACACACCATTTAATACTATGTAGTCATAAAAAAGAATGAAGTCATGTCCTTTGCAGACACATGGCTGGAGCTGAAGATCATCATCCTAAGTGAACTGTGTCTGAAACAGAAAACCAAACACCTCATGTTCTCACTCATATTTGGGAGCTCAACAGTCACAGAGATGGAAATAATAAACACCGGGGACACCAATAAGGGGGGAGGAGGGGGGTTAGGGTTCAGAAACTACCTACGGGGCGCAATGTTCACTATCCGGGGAATGGGCCACCTGAGATCCAGTCCCCACCACTACAAAATGTGTCCATGTAATGAACACGCATGTGTATCCCTGCATCTAAAAGAAAAGAAAAAAATTAATTTTGAAAGGAAACAGGTTCACCGGAAAAAGGAGACAGATATAAATATTAGAAAAGATCATGGCATCAGAGGGAGAGTTTGTGCTCAGTTATTTTATATATTTACTTATTTACCAAACACCTGTATTGTACCTATCATCTGCCAGGCTCCATTTTAAGAGTTTGACATAGATGATATCTTTTTCTCTTAAGGGCAACCTTATTAGGTAAGTACTATTACTACTTATGTTATAAATGAGGAATCTGAAACTGAGAGGTCCAAAATCATCCAACTTGTAAATGGCAGAATTGGGATCCAATCCAGGGAGTCTGGCTCTTGATCATTAAGGGAAAAGGCTGGAGATGCCTAATCAGGAAAGAGGGAAATGACTTCAGGGCTGAAAACAATAGTCAGGAAATAACAGGTCAAGGTAACAAGGTAGCTGGACCTGGGGTATTAGACAAATCCTTGGGAGAGCGGAGCTCTTACTTGGAAAAGTTGGACTGGGATGTTGGTGGGAAGGAATAGACATGGGAGGAGAGGAAGACAGGGACTGTGTATTGGGGTAGGGGCAAGATGAGGCTTTGACTTATCTTCTGGGTAGCAGATAAAGCATTCCCCCACACAAGGCAGGGCAGGGTCTCTGCTAAAGATGAATGCTGGTTGGTGAGCACCAGCCACTGAAATTAATAATTTTCCCCTAATAAACAACTTGAGAACCACCTGGGATTACACATCACATTTTGCAAAACATTGACTCAGTTCATCTATAAAAAATATAAAAGGTTTTGGGTAACATTTTAGTAATTTCTGAGACTTATGTTTACATGAGTAGTTCATAAATAAAATATACAACTTAAAACACGCACACGCATGCATGCACACACACACACACACACACACACACACACACACACCATTGCTAAATGAAAATATCAAGCATAGAACTGCTTTATCACACATCTTGCCAGCTTCTCATGTTTCTTCAACACTTGGCTTTTCAAAAACAAATTTTCTGGGAAATATGTTGCTTTTTACACTTTCCAGTTTTTACAGATCAAGATGTTAATAAAAGTAAACAACTTGAGAAAATTGGATGAGTGTTGTCATATTGGAAATATCAGGATTTCTAAAAAGGGAAATTTCATATTTTGCCCTTAATGATGTAACAGCACTTATGTGGAAATTAACCCATATCATATTAAGATGGGTCATAATCAAGTTCACCAGAATATCCAGGTACCAAAACAAACACTAATGTGAATATATTTATCTTTTTTATTTTTTGAGTTGGAGTCTCACTCTGTTGCCCAGGTTGGAGTGCAGTGGCACACTCATGGCCACTGCAAATTCGACCTGGTGGGCTCAGGCGATCCTTTCACCTCAGCCTTCCAAGTACGTGGAACTAGAGACACATGCCACCACACCCAGCCAATTTTTTTGATTTATTGTAGAGATGAGGCCTCACCAAATTGCTCAGGCTGGTCTCAAACCTGTGGGCTCAGGCAATCCTCTCACCTCAGCCTCCCAAAGTACTGGGATTATAGGTGTGGGTCCCTGTACCCGGCCTGTAAATATATTTTAAAGGAATATATAAGGGATGAAGATGTAAGTCCTTTGGAGTAACACAGGCCTGAAACACTAGCATCGTAGTATCTTGTACTAATATATATTGGTGTCATATACTAGCATTATAGGGTTATTGTGAGGACTAAATCAGACAATATTACATAAGGGACCTAAGGAACATAATACTAAATATATTTTAGCTGGCACGGTTCTAGCATGAAGTAGAATGAATTAAATATTAAGCATCCCAGAAGTGTGAGGGCTGTCATAACTTTGCTTTGATAAGTTTTCAATCCTGGCACTACTTTCCATGTAGGCAGGTACATGATCATTCTGTTACTTCAAGGCTGACCTAATGGACCCAAATGACTAAATCAGCATTTCTCAAAGTGTGGTGCACTGACTCCTAGTTTCAAAAAGTCTTTCAGGAGGGCTACAAGCTATTATGTTCATAGAAATTGTAATGAACATACTAAGCTTGCCTCCTACACAAGGTAGGGCAGGGTCTGCTAAAGACTAATGCTGGTTAACTAATGATGCTAATTCTAATTTTATTGGTAATGCTAAAATTAATCTCATAATAATTGTACCCCGTATCATAATAATGCTAGTTGTCTAATACTGTTTTTTGTTTTCAACTGTGTTGACATTTGCACTGATGGTGCAAAAGCAATTGTGGATAAATTGTGGATAAACTACTGATAACTTAGCATGAGTTGAGACAGTTGCACCAAGGTGTATTGGTAGACATGTTATTCTTCACTCCCATGTGCACATGGGGCAAAAAGCTAGCTTCATTTAAGAATATCCCTGATGGATTGGCAGGAATGGAAAACTGCCAGGGGAAGAGGGGGTGGGATTAGCAGTAGTAGGAAACTGCCGGGAGAGGGGGGAAGGGGGCACACCTCATCAACAAGGGCACCCACATAATGAACATTTGTATACCTAAATCTGAATTGTACCCCACATCTTTTTTTTTCTGTTGCCCAGGCAGGAGTGCAGTGGCACACTCACAGTCACCCCAGCATTGACCTGCTGGACTCAGGTAATCCTTCCACCTCAGCCTTCCAAGTAGCCGGAACTACAAGCACGTGCTACCATACCTGGCTAATTTTTTGATATCTTGTAGAGATGAGGTCTCATCAAGTTGCCCAGGCTGGTCTTGAACCCCTGGGCTCAGGCAATCCTCTTGCTTCGGCCTCCCAAAGTGCTGGGATTACAGGCTTGAGCCACCGCGCCCAGTCTGTATCCCACGTCTTCAAAATAAATTAAAAAATTTAAATAAAAAAAAAAAGAAACGAAAAAAAATATAGGAATATCCCTGATGAAGCAGTACTTTTATTAAGCCCAGACACTTGAGTATACCTTTTTAATATCCCATGTGGTGAAATGGGAAGCACTCATAAAGTACTTTCTATGCATACTTCAGTATGATGGTTATCTTGAAGTGACTTGTACCACTATTTCAATCAGCTTAATAGCTTCCCAATACTTTAAAGACTTTGGGTGCAGTGGCTCATGCCAGTAATCTCAGCACTTTGGGAGGCCAGGTGGGAGGATCACTTGAGCCCAGAAGTTCAAGACCAGTCTGGACAACATAGGGAGATCCCGTCTCTACAAAAATTTTTTTTTAAATTAGCTGGGCATGGTAGTGCATGCCTGCAGACCCAGCTACTTGAGAGGCTGAGATGAGCCTGTGATTACTTGAGTCCAGAGGTTGAGATTGCAATGAGCCAGGGTCATGCCACTGCACTCCAGCCTGTGCAACAGAGTGAGACCCTATCTCTAAAATAAAATAAAATATCAGTGGTGATATTAATGAATGTGATTCTTTTGATATTGTGTAATGAAATGAAACAATATTTAGAAGATCTGCATCAATCCCATATTTTCCCAAAAAAAGCCTGACATTACAGAATCAATCACATATAGGTAAAAGATCCATTCATAGTGAAAGACAGATGAATGAATTTCTTGACATGGTTTTAGATTTCACATTGCGATCAACCTCTAATAAACTATCACTTGTCAAGTTTTGCTGTAATATCAAAGAAAAATGTCCCAAATGATCAGAAAAGGCTATTAAAATATTCCTCCTTTTCCCAACCACATACCTTGGTGAGACCAAATTTTCTTCATATATTTCAATCAAAATAAAATATCACTACACTGAAGGAAGAAGCAAATAATCCAGTAGAACTACTCTTAAGCCAGACTTTACAGAGATTTGCAAAATGGAAAATAATGCCACTCTTTTCACTTACTTTTTTAAAGTTTGGGAATATAAAGTTATTGTCCAGAAAAATATATTAGCATGCAATAGGGTTTTTGTAAGGATTTTTAAACGAATTATGTATTTATATTTTTTCTATGTTTTAACTTAGTATGGTAAATATCAACATCTAAACCTATGTAAACTATATATTTTTAGGGTCCTTGACAATTTTTAAGAGTGTGAAGCAATTCTGGAACCAAAAAGTTTAAGAACCACTATTTAAAATAGTTCTCCAAACTTGGGTTTCGTCTCCTTTGGCCATTCACAGGTATATAGTGCTTAGGGCCAAACCGATTATAAGCAATTATCATATCCTAGTAAGGTTACGTAGTGGAACATTGTTAAAGAGGAAATTCAGAAGCTAGAATTAGCACTAAAATAGTTCATTTTCATGCTGTCAGGTAAGTCAAATAGATCAGGACGATTGAGCTCAAGGAGGGCAAGCCGAGGTCCTTTTTGGAAAGATAGGTTGCATGTCCGCATCAAGGAAAATTAAACAGCTGAAACTCCTTTTGATTAGAAATCCTGTTTGCAGCCGGGCTCGGTGGCTCAGCCTGTAATCCCGTGCCTTTGGGAGGCTGAGGTGAGTGGACTGCCTGAATCCGCGGGTTCGAGACCTGCCTGGGCAACTTGGCGAGACCTCATCTCTACAATAAATAAAAAAATTAGCCGGGCATGGTAGCGTGCTGTAGTTCCAGCTGTAGTTCCAGCTACTTGGAAGGCTGAGGCGGAAGGATCGCCGGAGCCCAGTGGGTCGAGGCTGCGGTGGCCGGGAGCGGCCACTGCACTCCAGTCTGGGTGACAGAGTGAGACTCCAACTCAAAAAAAAGAAATCCTATTTGCTCTTGATATGCGTGTCTCCAGATAGACTAGGGAGAAATACGTCCTTTCGTGATTCAAATAAGACAAAAGGGGGCTGCAGTTGGATCTCATCAGGGCCCACAACTTCTGCTCAAGGGTATGTGTGTGGGAGGGGCATAATAAAAAAAGGCGTTTGAACAATCCATTGCTGGAATGGTACCCACCAACTGCAGAAATTTACCTCTAAGATTGATGTGGGAACCCTTCAATTGTCTGTCCTATTTCCAATCAACAAGTGAAAAAGCCAGTCCTGAGGCTCAGGAGCTTTGAAACTCACCTTCAGTTTGAGGGTAGTGACGTTAATACTTGAATATTTGTTTAGGTTCTGAATTTAATAAGCAATAAAAGCCATGAGAAGCCACTTGATCTATTTCAGCCTCTTGACGTCCTGAAATTTCCATTCCACTGGGATGAAAAGCATAAAGGTATGATCTGACTAAAACAAACAAACAGGGTTGTCTGTCCGAAAGGAAAAGGAAACAATCACCAATGAAGTCAAGGCAAGAACTGCCTGGAGGAGATCACCTAGTAGTCTATTCAAGTCTTCTTTTGATCACTGCACGATTGTTTCCTTCTATATCTACCCAAACCATCCTGGTCACAAACTACCATTCATTTTCCTCAAGATTGTCATATGTGAAGAAAATAAAGAATTACGGTTTACGTGAACCCTGGAGTCAGCCTCTCTGGATCCGAATTCTGACTCTACTACGAGTTGTAATAACCTGGGCAGACGACCCCATCTCTCAGACCTTAATTTCCTCCTCCATAAAATGAGGAAAGTGACAGCACTTTGTAAGGTTCTTGTGGGGACTGTCTAAGATAACGAACAGCAAGCACTTGACACAGGTCATGGCACACACTAAGTGCCATATAAACGGCAGCTATCATTACGGAGATCCTTTGCTTCGTATCCCCATCTGTGAGCAATCGTTTCCGTTACTTCTCCGCATCAACCCTTCCTCTCGGGGCTGCTGATTTCCGAAGCATCTGGTCCTTCACAGCCCTGAGTCATCATCATGAAGATGCGGGTTTCCGAAGTCATCCCTCCTCCTACCTCTCTCTAGGGCTCCCTCTCCTGACTGCTTGGCTCTCGTGGGGGCCCGCACCTAAATACATTTCGTGCCAGTCGAATCTCTCTCGGGGCTTGGTCACCGGTCCGGAAGAAAGGCCTCGGTCCCCGTGGCCCAGAGACCACCCAAGAGTCGGCGACAAGACAGAGCCCTACCGGACTCCGAAACACCCCAGCCCAGAAGCGGGCGCGAGCCCGGGGGGCGGGGCCGCGCTCCACCGGGTGTGAGAGCGAGGCCCGGGGCGAGGCCACACCCTGAGGTGAGCGTGCTGGGGGCGTGGCCACGCCCGGAGGTGGGAGCGAGGCCGCGAGCGGAACCGCGCCCCGAAGCGGGCGCGGGGCCGGGGGCGTGGCCGCGCGCAAGAGGCTGCCGGGACCGTTAGGGAAGAGCCAGCCGCCTACGCAGGCGGCGCGCGCAGCCGTCCCCTAGGCGTGAGGGCGCGCAGGGGTTAAGGCCGCCGGCGCCACCTGCGCGCCGCTGAGGAGACCCGCAGGCCGGCGAATCCCGCGCGGACGCGGCGAACAGGTGCCCGCGCGCGTCAAGCGTCGGCAAGGGGCGGGGAGAGGAGGCGCGGCCGGAAGCACGGGGCGGGGTGCGGTCGGCCCGGTGAGCGGGAGGAGCCGCGGAAGGCAGGAAGGAGCTCCCTGGGCTGCGCGGCGCGCGATGTGGAGCCGCCGCCTCGGCCCCTGCAGCAGCCGCC
>NW_007256007.1:420743-440929 GCF_000164805.1 Carlito syrichta | reverse complement strand
CCCGCCGCCGCCGCCGCCCTCATCTCCTTCCCCGGGGGGCCCGGGGAGCTGGAACTGGCGTTAGAGGAGGAGCTGGCGCTGCTGGCGGCCGGGGAGCGGCCGTCCGACCCCGGCGAGCATCCTCAGGCCGAACCCGGGCCTCTGGCCGAGGGGGCCGGGCCGCAGCCGCCGCCCGCCCAGGACCCCGAGCTGCTGTCGGTAATCCGGCAGAAGGAGAAGGATCTGGTGTTGGCGGCCCGGCTGGGCAAGGCACTGCTCGAGCGGAACCAGGACATGAGCCGGCAGTACGAGCAGATGCACAAGGAGCTGACAGACAAGCTGGAGGTGAGGCCCGCCCTCTCGGGATGGGTGGCAAGCAGGGCAGCTCAGGCACCCGCCCGGCCTGGCCAGTTTGGGGAGCCACTCACCCTTCCCCGTCCAGCCCTCTTCCTTGCGCAGCCTACCTCGCAGATAATCTGGAACGAATGGGAGGTAGGAGGGAAGGTTTCGGATTATGAGATCAGGGCATTCATTGAGCCCACCTGACTTTCCCACTCTGCTCACAGCACATGGGTCCGTGCACAGCTCCAGCCGCTGTGGCCTTGCTATATATGTACTGTACCCAGCCCCTAAAATAGAGCTTACAGTATGACTAATTTATACAGCACTGAGATGATGCTGCACATAGAGAAATGAGAAAGTCGGGAAGCATTTAAAATATGCTCCAGGTTTTCAGAGAAGTAGTTAATCTCTAATCAGGGTGTTAGTCTAAAGCTTTCCAGTTTGGGCGTTAAGGCCTCTAGATGTCCTTGTCTTAACTTCCTGGCAGCTCAGAGTTGTGGGAAACAAGTGCCCCTAAAGGAGCTTTATATAGCTTTCAAATACTCAGGGATTAGGAAATGTGGTTCTATTGCAGAAATCAGGCGAGCCAGGGCTCAACATGTGACTGCTGGTAGTGGATTTAATTTTGGCCCCAGTATTTATGTGTATTTAAACAGTATTTTTCTATGTTCTGGGTCTCAGACTTGCAGTTGGATGGCCAAATTCAATCTATGAGAACCACGTTACTTTAACCTCCCTTAAAGTATCTGTAATATTTCTGTTTATTTTCTTACCCTTGACTAGAAAAGGGCCTTGAATACAGTATAGAATGCATTTGTTAAAATTAGAGAGGTCACACACACACACCAAGGCGGGAGGAGTCATCTGTGACAGTGGAGATGGTCTTATCCTTTTCTGCCTGTGCATTTACAGTTGTTACTTAGTTTGGTTGTGACCAATTCTTTTCATTCTTAGTTACAACAAGAGAATAGTACAGGCTTGAATGAGGTTTGAAATTGACCCTAATCATGTTCCATATCACTGTTACTGGTTGAACAGTCAGAATGCAGATTCAGAAACATTTCTGTAATAAGATTTAAGTGTGTCTGTAGTCCAACGACATAAAAGTAAATCGGGGGAATAAAAGAAACCAGTGAGTGCCCTGTAATTCAGTTGGCCTGTTAACTAGGTCTGCCAGGCGATGAACTCCTGAGATACCTCTCTGAAAAGTCATTTGTGAAACCTATGGGTAGACTGCCAAAAAGCAACCTAATGAATTGAATTGTTTAATTTTAACTTGAAGTGGATGTCTAGAAATAAAAAGGCGTCTTTTTTTCCCCTAAAGATATTCAATTACATGACTTTGTAAAGAAGCACTACAGCAGAGATTTATATTTGTGATTTGAAATTCCTTCAGTGAGGAACTTGATTGAAGAGACAGCAAACTTGAAAGAACATCATATCAGTTTAATTAGTGATAGATTTCATAGTAATCCTGAGTGTGCAGTTACACACATTCTGGGTTCCATGAGGAACCTTTATATGTTTCTTCAGCAAAGGAAACATTTTTCAAAATTCTATTATAACAAAAAGATCCTGGTGTAAAAGAATAAACCATATTTGACATTTTGTTATTGATTTGATGGGCAATAATAATAGCTTAAAACTCTTTAACAAGTTTTTAAATCTTCAGTCCTCAGTAGGTTAGCATATGAACTCTAGTTTTAAAAGTTTATTTTTAAGTTCTGGAAATTAGTTGCACAGCAGTATGAATGTCTTTAACACTACTGACACTTACACTTAAAAATGGTTAAGATGAGCCGGGCTTGGTGGCTCAGCCTGTAATCCCGCGACTTGGGAGGCTGAGGTGAGTGGATTGCCTGAGCCCACGGGTTCGAGACCCGCCTGGGCAACTTGGTGAGACCTCATCTCTACATTAAATAAAAAAATTAGCTGGGCGTGGTAGCGTGCGCCTGTAGTTCCAGCTACTTGGAAGGCTGAGGTGGAAGGATCGCCAGAGCCCCAGCAGGTCAAAGCTGCGGTGGCCAGGAGCAGCCACTGTACTCCAGACTGGGCGACAGAGTGAGATTCCAACTCAACCCCCCCAAAAAAAAAAAATGGTTAAGATGGACTGAGTGTGGTGGCTCAAGCCTGTAATCCCAGCGCTTTGGGAGACCGAAGTGAGGGAGTTGCCTGAGCCCACATGTTTGAGAACAGCCTGGGCAATTTGACAAGACCTCATCTATACAATAAAGCAAAATATTAGCTAGGCGTGGTAGCGTGTGCCTGGAGTTCCAGTTACTTGGAAGGCTGAGGTGGAAGGATCACCAGAGCCCAGCAGGTCGACGCTGTGGTAGCCTTGAGCATGCCACTGCACTCTAGCCTGGGCAATGGAGTGAGGCTCCATCTCAAAAAAAAAAAAAAAAAGAAAATGGTCAAGATGGTAAGTTGTATGTTCTATATGCTAGACTACAATTAAAAAATAATTTTAAAATTTGTTTAAAGTTTATTTTTTAAATGCCAAATATTGATCATTGTTAAAACTGAATGATGCAGAGGGTCAGTTATACTGTTTCTTCTAGATATGTTTGAAAATTGTCATTAAAAATTTTTAAGTTTTTTAAAATGTCCATTAAAATATCTTATAAAGTTGCTTGTTAATTCTTCTTGTCTTAATATGAGTTACAAACCTGATTTACAGGGGACTATTTCATTTGATACCTGAGATTGAGTTCCCCACTGTATATTTTTTGAGCAACCTAGGTTTTAGAATGTCTGTTTAGACAAAGTTCTATCTACAGTTTAACACAGCTGCTATATTTTCAGTTAAATTAAACATTTGGGAGTAGAGAACCAACCCTTACTTTAAGAAGCATTTGTTAATGAGAGAACTTGACCAGAAAAAGATAAAAAGCATTTATAATTTTCTGCAAATTGTCAGACATTGGAGTCAAACATTTTCTTACAAGTTGGTTTGAAAGTTAGACATGTGAGTGGACTCTGAGAGAAGACTGGTTTTATTTTAATCCCATCTGCTCCTTTACTGCTTCAAAATTGGCACCTTTCAAACTTCAGGACAAAGCCATTTTCAGAATCTTTTCTACCTATTCATTAGTTAATAGTGAATATGTTTTTGTTGTGTGCCAAACCCAAGATTTTGGTTTGCTATTTAAAATACAAAGTACTTGATCCTACATCACTCTGTCATGAGTGTTTAATGTCTTCAGTGGTTTATAGGTTTACATAGAAGTTTTTTAGCTATATATCTCTCAGAGTTAAAATGAAGATCCAGGTTAATTGGAAAAACTCTAAGGTTTTGACCATTTTTTTCACTCTTGAATTGACTGTACTGTATTTTATTACTCATTCACTGAATCAGATTTTCTGATAAAGTTCTGAGGCATTTAAAAAAATATTTATTTTGCATCTACAATTTTAGCCCTTTTGCTTTTAAGACTTACATCTAGCCAGGTCTACTTTTCCCCCCTGGAATAAGAATTAAGATAGTTACTTGCATTTATAGACTTTTTTCCTTCAGAGGTTAAATATTGTTAATATACAGGATTCCCATCCCCCTTTTTTCCCATCATAGCTGAGAGTAGATTATTTCTTACTACAGAGAATTTTCTCTTCCCTCATTTCTATTTTCTTCCCCCACTCCAATTCTTACGATTCTGGAACTATTTTTTAGGAGGGGGGATAAAAAAGGAGAGAGAGATGAAAATGAGTCATTAGAAAATTTAGGGAAGAAAACTTGGGTCTTGATTTGTATTTAGTACCTGTTCCTCTTAGAGAACAGTACTGTTTCTGTGTATTTTTTTAAGAACCGTGTCCTAGACTTATGAGAAAAGAATAACTTTTTTGGTTCTTTTTTTGCAGAAATCCATTTCTGTAAAGACCTATTTTATGTAGGCTATTAATACTAATTTTTTGGTTTTTGGAGTTTTTGTTTTTTGTTTTTTTTTTTTAGTTGGAGTCTCACTCTGTTGCCCAGACTGGAGTGCAGTGGCCACTCCCGGCCACCGCAGCCTTGACCCGCTGGTTTCCGGCGATCCTTCTGCCTCAGCCTTTTGAGTAGCCAGAATTACAGGCGCGCGCTACCCGGCTAATTTTTTGTTTTTATTGTAGAGATGAGGTCTCGCCTGCCCAGGCGGGTCTCGAATCCGCGGGCTCAGGCAAACCACTCACCTCAGCCTCCCAAAGGCGCGGGATTACAGGGTGAGCCACTGAGCCCAGCTGTTTTTAATTTTATTTAACTATTTTAATTAACTTATTTGGAGACAGGACCTCTGTTGCCCAGGCAAGAGTGTGGTGGCACATAGCTCACTGCAGCCTTGAATTCCTGGACTCCAGTGATCCTCCTGAGTAGCTAGGACTATAGGCTTACACCACCACACCCGGCTAATTTTGGGGGTTATTTTTGTTTTTTTTGAGTTGGAGGCTCACTCTGTCACCCAGACTGGGCTCTGGTGATCCTTCCGCCTCAGCCTTCCAAGTAACTGGAACTACAGGCGCGCGCTACCACACCCAGCTAGTTTTTGATATATTGTAGAGACGAGGTCTCGCCAAGTTGCCCAGGCAGGTTTCAAACCCACAGGCTCAGGCAGTCCATTTGCCTAGGCCTCCCAAAGTACTGGGATTACAGGCTGAGCCACCGAGCCCGGTCTGGCTAATTTTTTGAATTTTTTATAGAGACGGGGACTCACTATGTTGCCTTGGGTAGTCTTGAACTCCTGGCCTCAAGCTGTCCTCCCATCTCAGCCTCCCAAAGTATTAGGATTACAGGCATGAACCACCAATGCCTGGTCAGACTCTATTTTTTAGAATGGTTTTAGATTTACAGAAAAAAATGGAAAGATAGTACAGAAAGTTTTCATATACTTGCACCCAGTTTCCTCTGTTATTAACATCTTACATTAGTATAGTACATACTACTTACATTAGTACGACCTCTCAGTAACATTGATTACTGAGTTCTTCTCATTACCTTCTGCTCAGTCTTCTTCATTTTTGAAAAATTTAATAAAACCAGATATTATAATTTTAAGAGTGCAAATAGCATTTGTTTCTGCATTCCGTCTTTCAGAAGTTTCTACAATGACTAAATCTCATTGTTGGAAGTTTAGTAATGTGAGGGAAGCATAGAGAAATTGTCATTAACCAATATGATACATTAGCCTTTACTTAGTCTTTTTCTGTTCCAGGATCCCCTCCAGAAACCACGTTACATTTAATGTCTCCTTAGGCTCCTCTTAGCTGTGACAGTTTCTTACCCTTTTCCTGTTTTTTGCTTTTTTTTTTTTTTAATTTGGAATCTCACTCTGTTGCCCAGGCTGGAGTGCAGTGGCACTCTCATGGTGTCAACCTGCTGGGCTCCGTCGATCCTTCCGCTTCAACCTTCCAAGTAGCTGGAACTACAGGCAGGCGCTACCATGCCTGGCTAATTTTTTATGTATTGTAGAGACGAGGTCTTGCCAAGTTGCCCAGGCTGGTCTCGAGTCCGCGAGCTCCCAAAGCGCTGGGATTACAGGCTGAGCCACTGAGTCTGGCCATGTTTTTTGCTTTTTGAGTCTGAGTCTCAGTGTCATCCAGGCTGGAGTGCAGTGGCACTCCTGGACTCAGGTGATTCTCCTGCCTCAGCCTCCTGAGTAGCTGGGACTACGGGCACATGCCACTGCACCTCGCTAATTTTTGTTATTTGTTTGTGGAGATGAGTACTTGCTATGTTGTCCAGGCTGGTCGTAAACTCATGACCTCAAGCGATTCTCCTGCCTTGGCCTCCCAAAGTGCTAGGATTACAGGCGTGAGCCATCACACCCAGCCAGCATTTCTTTATTTTTGATGACCTTGATGCTTTTGATACTAACTTTTAAAATACCATATATCCCTGAGAAACAAGGGAGAGCATAGTCAGAACCATACCTCCACACATCCTGGTATTCTTTCTAGAGTTTACTGGTTAATTTAGCACTAAATTGAAAATATAATTCTAGGAGAAACTTTTCTCAGAATAGACCTAATACTAAACTCTGTATGTTGATTAATAGGAAAGTCTTGATTTTTGTCAAAGGATTGTGAAACCTGAACTAGGAAGTTTGTCTCTTTTGTCCAAAGAAATATAAAGACCGAATAGATTGATCAGTACCACCTGTCCTCAACCCCTCCCCCAAGTGGATTGGGTTGTTTTAGTTGCTTGGTTGGGCTGTTCACTAACAGCTGCTTGCTGAATATTTTTAAGTCTCTCTGTTCTTTTAGAACACAAACCTAATTTATCTGGCCTCTCAGTAAGACCATGATTACTGAGTTCTTGTTGTTGCCTTCTGCTCAGTCTTTTTCATTTTTGAAAAATTAATAAAATCAAATACTGTAATTTTAAGAGTGCAATTAGCATCTGTTTTTGCATTCCATCTTTCTGAAGTTTGTACAATGATTAAATTAATCTCGTTTTTTGGAAGTTTAGTAATGTGAGGAAAGCATGTAGAAAAAAATTGTCATGCTGATGAGTCTAAGTCCCTCCCTTTTCATTTCTTGCCTCACATGCTCCAAACTGAGACTGTGTAAAGTAATGTGACTTTTTCAGCAAATATTCTAGTGTGGCTATGTCCAAATGAGTTAATCCCTTAAGGGAGTTCTCAGTGAAAACTGCCTTTGCCAGAATTCTGATTTGGATTGCCTTTTTAAAAATCTTTTGGCACATTATTTTGACTGCTCTCAATTTTGGTAAATTTTTATTGTTTGGGGAGTAATGACATTTAGAAACTTTCACGAGTTACTTAGCAAAGTAAGAGGAATAAGATGGCAGGATGAAGTGGGATAATGTCATTTTTTTTGACATATCTCAGATGTGAAGTAATGAGACTGATTTTCTTATATGACAATAAGCTGTCCTTCAAGACTTTCCAAAAGAAGCATTCCAGAAAAATATTTTGAAGGGTGAGAACTTCAGTAGAATAAGAGTATGGCTTCCCAAGGTGAATAAATACTTATATTCTGAAGGAGAAGATTCATATGCTCATTTTAGCTTATTGAAACAATTTCAGTGCTTGATATCAGCCTTCAGTGCTTCATAATTTCCTGCAGAACCAAATATACATACATACACAGATATTTATACATACACATACAGATGCCTAGTCCCATGTCTCATTCTTAACTGAATCCCCATCTCAGAAATTTGGGTTCAGGTGAGTATATTTTGAACAATTATACCATAACATTTCAGAAAGCACCAAAAGTTGAGGACTATTACTTTAACTTATATTTCATATACTCCTTTAAGTATTTTTATAAACTTTGTTTTTTAAGTAGGAGAATATACTTGCCTCTGAAAAGAAGCATTTGTGTTATCTTGGAAACAAAAAGTTCTTTTTTTTTTTTTTCTTGAGTTGGAGTCTCACTCGGTCGCCCAGACTAGAGTGAATTGACTGCTCCCGGCCACCGCAGCCTCGCCTGCTGGGCTCTGGCAATCCTTCCAAGTAGCCGGAATTACAGGCATGTGCTACCATGCCCGGCTGATTTTTTGATTTATCGTAAAGATGAGGTCTCACTGCCCAGGTGGGTCTCGAACCTGTGGGCTCAGGCAATCTACTCACCTCAGCCTCCCAAAGGCGCGGGATTACAGGCTGAGCCACCGAGCCCGGCTTATACCATTTTTTTGTACACAAATTATTACCTCTATTGGTCTCCCCCACTAGAATGGAAATTCAATACTGAGAAGGATCATGTCTATTTTACTCAATCCAGTATCCACATGACAGTGCCTAGCCCATGGTAGACACTCAAGAATGAATGAATGGATTAAGAATAAATATGTAAGGTTTAATAGGCCCTGATTTAAAGAGCCCTGAACCTGAATTTGTCCTAATGATTTTGAAATGTAGTGCTATATATTGCAAAAAATATTCATTGAGCTGTGACTTAGTGCACTAAACAGAGTCAAGTGACTTAGACAAAAAAAATCCCAACTCTGCCATTAACTAAGTTAGTACTGACCTTAAACTAGTCACTTAACCTCTTCTGTTTCCTCATTTGTCAGAAGAGATGGTTAATCAAAAGGATCTCTGGAGTTCTTTTTGTTTCTGAAAGATTCTGTGATTGTAAGAACTTGATATTATGCCATATGTAGTAGATGATTCCAAAAGAAGCCTCCTTTAAAAAGTAATAAATATTGTGGTTGTAGGATTCATTTTTAGTTGTTTAGATGTATAGTTCACCAATAAATTAGGTGACTTACTTAATTTCAAGTGAATTCCAAAGTCTAGAACCTCATGCCCAAGGATAAGAATAAACATTCAGTAGGAATGTTCAATAGGAAGTTTCCCTTTTTTGAAACCAGCTCCTTCCCTGCTCTGAAAGAAGGGAATATTTTTGTAACTATGAATTGGTCAACTTGTCCTATGTGGCAGGATATTTTGTTGTGCTAACTGACTAGGAAAACACAAAGTTAGGAGAGTATGGAAAGAGAAAAAAACAAAAGATTGTGAACTTTTAAACAGTATTTAAATCCTCTTTACTTTTGACCCAGCACTTAGAACAAGAGAAGCATGAACTGAGAAGACGATTTGAGAACCGAGAAGGGGAATGGGAAGGCCGAGTGTCAGAGCTGGAGAGTGATGTGAAACAGCTACAGGATGAATTGGAGAGGCAGCAGGTTCATCTGCGGGAAGCAGATCGAGAAAAAACACGGGCTGTCCAGGAACTATCAGAACAGAACCAAAGGTTATTGGATCAACTCAGCAGGGTGAGTCACAAGTTAAGCATGTATGGTGTAAAATACTAAAAGTTGAAACAGAGCTTCTGTGTAATATCAGTCATATATACAGTAAGCAGTTCTGATTATTTTATGCCTTTGATTTTGATATCCACAAGTTAAGTATCTTGCATCTACAAAGAACTTAAGCGGTACTGAAGTAGGAGTCAGGAGACAAGACTCATGTCTGTGATTAACCAGCCATCAGCTTTGACAGTCACTTAACTTAGAAGTTTTCTCATTTTTAAAATGAAGGAGTTGGCCGGGTACGATGGTTCATGCCTGTAATCCCAGCACTTTGGGAGGCTGAGGCAGGAGAATTGCTTGAGCCCAGGAGTTTGAGACCAGCCTAGTCAGCATAGTAAGACCTCGTCTCTACAAAAAGTGGGGAAAAAAATTTAGGCTGAGCATGGTGGCTTACTGCTTGTAATCCCAGCTACTCAGGAGGCTGAGGCAGAAGGATCGCCTGAGCCTAGGAGGGCGAGACTGTGGTAAGCTGTGAGCATTCCACTACACTCCAGCCTGGGTGACAGAGTGAGACCTCAACTCAAAAAATAAAATAATTAGCTAATTAGCCAGGTATGGTGGTACACACCTATAGTCCCAGCTACTCTGGGGAGACTGAGATGGAAGGATCACTTGAGTCCATGAGGTCAAAGCTGCACTGAGCCGTGATGGTGCCATTGCGCTCTAGCCTGGGCAACAGAATGAGACCCCAACTCTAAAATAAAATAAAATGAAGGAGTTGTGCTTAACATTCATTACAGCTTTAAAAATCTATGCTTCCTTTGCCTAGAGAAATTTTATCACTGATAACATTATGTTAATTCATTTACTTCAAATATTAGAAGGTGCCATTTTTTTTTTTGATTTGGAGTCTCACTCTGTCGCGCAGACTAGAGTGCAGTGGCCACCGCAGCCTCGACCTACTGGGCTCCAGCGATCCTTCCGCCTCAGCCTTCAAGTAGCCGGAATTACAGGCATGCTCTACCACGCCCGGCTGATTTTTTGATTTATTGTAGAGATGAGGTCTCGCTGCCCAGGCAGGTCTCGAACCTGCGGGCTCAGGCAATCCATTCACCTCAGTCTCCCAAAGGCATGGGATTACAGGCTGAGCCATCGAGCCCGGCTAGAAGGTGCCATTTTTAAACTTTTTAAGCTTAGGGAAAATTTCTAGAGCAAAGGATTTTTATTAGTCTTGCATTTGTACATTCTTTAACATTATTTAGCTTTGAAAGGAAATATGTGTGTCTGTATTTAAGTTTTGTTGTATTTTCACATTAAGTAAAAAGTCTCTACTTGTATCTTTATAAGGTGATATTATCAAAATATTCACCAATTAACCAAGGTCAAGGCTGTAAAATCATTGCAAAGAAGGAGGTTGAGAACTGAATAGATGGAAATCTAATTTAAATACAGAACACGTATCTTTTTTTTTGAGTTGGAGTCTCACTCTCACCCAGGCTGGAGTGCAGTGGCATGTTCATGCCCACTCCAGCGCCAAATTGCTGGACTCTGGCAGTCCTTCTGCCTCAGCCTTTCAAATAACCAGAACTACAGATGTGCACTACCATGCCCTGCTAATTTTTTATTTATTGTAGAGATGAGGTCTTGCCTAGTTGCCCGGCCTTGTCTTGAACCCGCGGGCTCAGGCAATCCACTCGCCTCGGCCTCCCGAAGTGCTGGGATTACAGGCTGAGCCACTGAGATCGGCCTTTTTTTTAAAAAATCACCCAGCCCGTCCAGAACACATACCTTTTTAACAAATGTAGGAATATTATTAATGCCCTGGTCTGTAAATATACCTACTTTTGAAAATCAAGACCTGAATTTACTATTGTACTTGAGTTCTTACGTGTTGAAAACAAAACTACTAGCCAGGCTCAGTGGCTCAGCCTGTAATCCCAGCGCTTTGGGGGGCTGAGGTGAATGGATTGCCTGAGCCCACGGGTTCGAGACCCGCCTGGGCAACTTGGTGAGACCTCATCTCTACAATAAATCAAAAATTAGCCGGGTGTGGTAGCGCGCGCCTGTAGTTCCAGCTACTTGGAAGACTGAGACGGAAGGATCACTGGAGCCCAGCAGGTCGAGGCTACCGTGGCCGGGAGCTGTCACTGCACTTCAGTCTGGGTGACTAAGTGAGACTCCAACTGAAAAAAAAGAAAAAGAAAAAGAAAACAAAACTACTAACTCTTTAGTTATCAAGAAAAAAGAACTACTCTGATCCCATCCCTAAGCACCACTGTTTTCATGAAGACTGCCACCTTTTCCATGTGTTTGGTGTTACAGTCATGGGGAGAATGTTAAATTCCTGGATCTTCCACTAATTTGATGGGTGACACTATATGAAGTTATTTCACTAGTTGTGTCATAGTTGCTTCTCATAATTTGTGAGACCAATGAAAATCTTCACGTATCACAAGAAAGTGTGAAATAAATGTTACCAGTGGGGGAAGGAAGGAGAGGAAGAAAAGGAGAGGGAAAAAGAAAATGATTCTTAGTAATTTGGAAAATAGTACAGGAAAATATCAGAATATGTGTGAAAGATAAAGATTCAGATGATAGGTAGAGCTAAAGATCTTGCCTGAAAGTTTCCCATCTAGAGAATCCAGTTACGACTTGATTGGGAAGTAGGAATTGGACATTTCTGACTCAGTTCTAAGATCTTTTTCAGCAACTGGGAAAGGAATTTCTATTCTTGTAAAAATTTTTACAGAATGTTGAGTCTTTTCATTCATTATTGATGAAAGATTAACCAGAGGTGCCTGGCTAGATTGATTTATTTGTTCAAAACATTTGAACAGTGTTTCTAATAGAAACTTATGGAATGAATGCAACAAATGAGAAAGATTGAAGGGGGAATTAAGATTTCTTGGGAGGCTAAATTCATGTTACAAAATAACATGAGCAAATGGAGACTCAGCCCTGTAAAAGGCAGGTGACCAAGAAGGTTGGAAAGAGAAAGCAGATCTCAGCATGACATAGTGAAAGCACACACAGCTTGGGATTGACTCCATTTATCATTAAATGGGTCATCTTGTTGGTGTCTTTTCTTTAAAATGGGTGTAAAAATTTATGCCTCATATAAGTATTGTTGAAATGAAAATGAGATAATTTACATTAAGCAGCACATGAAGGTAAGAACTTGTTTCAGTGTTGATGGTTATTTTACAAAGCAGTATCTTTGTAGTTTTCTCTTGCCTAATTTCTGTATAGAAAATCCTGTTAAGCTGCTCCCAAGAGAATGTAGGAGGATAACATTTCCACTAGATCTAGATTTTTGTTATCCTCTCTGGCCTTGAATATAGGCCTTTGGTGAGTTTTGTGGCTTTTTCTTTTCCCTTTTTTAGCAGGACAAGCCCCTGGAGTTTCCATTCGCAGCAAGTTTAGTTTGCATCTTATTATCATTTTATTAACTGGGTATTCAGGAACTAGAGGAGTTAAGTGCTTTGAAATGAATTAAGACTCTCCTAGGACAAGATAGTAGCCAGCTGAGGTAGTAGAAGACTGTGCTTTTCTTACAGCATATATAATGTATCTTTCTAAGCATGGAATGTATAATATGTAAAATATAGTATAATATTTCTGTATTACTTTTGTCCAAAGTCTTTTTACATAAATCTCATTGGCTGTTTTGCCTCCAAGGCTCTTCTTTTTATTTGTAACATCTTTATTGAGATATAATTCACATACTATACAATTTACCTTTCAAAAGTATATACCGTTTGGTGATTTTTAGTATTTTTATTTCAGAGTGGTTGGGTACATGTGAGAATTCGCTACATAAGTAAATTGTGTGCAAGTGAGATTTGGGCTTCTAGCAAGCCCTGTATCCTACTGGTAATGGACATGATACCAAATGCATAGTTGTGTGCCCCTTATTCCCCTATACCCCTCCTACTCCCCCCATCCCTTCCCCATAGTAGCATACTGCCTCAGTTGTTCCCGTCTTTGTATTCACATGCCCAATGTTTAGGACCCGCTTATGAGTGAGACCATGTGGTCAGTTTTTAGTTTCTGTGAGAGTTCATGTAGAATGATGGTCTCCGGCTGCATCCATGTTGATGTTAAGGACATGATTTTGTTCTTTATGGCTATATAGTATTCCATCATGTATATGTACCGTATTTTCTTTATATAGTCCACTTCTAATGGGCATCTGGATTGATTCCATGTTTTTGTTATTGTAATAATGTTGCAGTGAACATACATGTACAGGTGTCTTTTTGGTAGAGCAATTTATGTTCCTCAGGGTATATTCCCAGAAGTAAATTGCTGGATCATATGGTAGCTCAATTTTTGTTTCTCTGAGAAAATGCCACACGACTTTCATAAAGGTTGAACTAGCGTACATTCCTGCCAACAGTATAGCAGCATTTCCTTTTCTCCACAGCCTCAACAACACCTCTTGTTTTTTGACTTTTTAATGATAGCCATCCTGACCGGTGTAAGGTGATATCTCATTGTAGTTTTGAATTGCATTTTTGATGATTAATGAAGCTGGGCATTTTTTTCATGTTTGTTGGCTGCTTGGATATCTTCCTTTGAGAAGTTTCTGCTCTTCTCCTTTGTCCACTTTTTAATGGGGTTCTTTGTTTCTTTCCTGTTGATTCGTTTGAGTCCCTTGTAGATTCTGGATATTAGGCCTTTGTTGGATGCATAGCTTGCAGATATTTTTACCCATTCTATGGGTTGTCTCTTTATTCTCTTGATGGTTTCTTTTGCTGTGCAAAAGCTTTCTAGCTTGATAAGGTCCCACCTGTCACGCTTAGCTTTTGCTGCATTTGCTTTTGAGGACTTGACCATGAATTTGTTGCCTATTCCGATGTCCATGAGAGTGTTCCCTAAGTTTTCTTCTAAGATTCTTATAGTTCGAGGTTTCTCATTTAATTCTTTGATCCATTCTGAGTTAATTTTGTATATGGTGATAGGTAGGGGGTCTAGTTTTGTTCTTCTGCATGTGGTTAGTCAGTTTTCCAAGCACTGTTTGCAAATATGATGTCTTTTCCCTAATGTTTGTTTTTGCCGCTTTATCAAAGATGAGTTGGTAAAAGAAAGAAGATAAAAACAAACAAAAAAGATGAGTTGGTTGAAGGTCTGTGGTTTTATTTCTGGATTCTCTGTCCTGTTCCATTGGTTTATGTGTCCTTTTTTTTGTAGATTTTTAGTGTATTTACAGAGTTGTACACCCTCACCACTAACTAGAAAATATTTCATTCCCCTCAAAAGAAACACTAACCATTAGTAGTCGTTTCTCATTCTTCCTAACCTTGTAAGGACACCTGTCATATAGGATTAAGGCCCACTTAATAACCTCATTTTAATTTGATTACCTCTGTAAAGACTCTGTCTCCAAATAAGGTCACATTCTGAAGTACTAGGATTTAGACTTCAATATATAGATATTGGGGAGGACACACAATTCAACCCATAAGAGATCATATTGGGGTGTTTTTCCAGCAGGTACAAATCTTAGACTTTAATTGGTGCTGTCTATAGATGTTCACAGTAGTGCCACTTTCTTGGGGTTCCATACACTCAATAACATATTTATATGTCAATGATACATATGTCTATGACTATATGATTAGGGGCTGCCATGGCCTACAGGGAGATATTTAGAACCTTTAATTTTTTTATTTGAAAAAGTCTCAGTCTACCTCTCTCATTATTCTCCTCTAATGACGAATCTGCCTGTATTCTATTCTTTTAAGTAAAAGCCTTTATTATTTTTTAGAGCTTCTTTAATTCAGCAAATGTTTCTTGATCAAGGCACTGAGAATGCAGTGAGGAACAAAAGTTCTCTGTTTTATGAAGCTAGCAGGAAGAGATGTATAAGTAACTCAACAGGTCCACAAGATAATTACAGATTGTGGTAGATACTATGAAGGGTAATTTGATGAAGATTGACTAGAAAAGGGGAACTACTTAAGAAAGGGTTGACTTGGGTGAGGAGATAACATCTAAGATGAAATCCAAAGGATGAAGAACCAGCCTTGGAAGAGCCAAGGGAACCCACATTCTTTGTTGAATACTGTTAGATTGTAAACTTTTTGGGAGTAGGGACCACATCTATCTTGTTTATTGTTGTAAATGGGTATCTAGAAGAGTGGACATTCAATAAAAATTGTTGTGTTTTTTGTTGCTGTTGTTGTCGTTATTTTTAAGTGATTATCTAAGAAAACCAATAAATAAATGTTTAGAATTGTAGTTTTCTAAAAAATATACCACCTCTCCAGATTCTCTGTAAAAGAGCACTCTTGACTATTTCCAACTCATTCTTAGGCTGTATATATGTTATTTGAAGACCAGTGGTCAAAGGTACCATGAATGTCAGTGGTTTGACAGGCAAGCTGTAGATAATGGTGACTCAGTTTGCCAAGAAATCTAGTGTTATCTTCATAGATATTCCTGGAATTGCATAAAAACGTAATCTTCCATGAACTGAGAAGAATGACTACAGATGAGAATGGACAGAGCATTTTGTGTATTGATTTAAAACCTCGAAGCCCTTTCGTGTTGTACTATGTTTCTTCATTGGTCTACTGACTTGACAGTTATGGAGTGACTGGCCCTGTAGTCTTCTAACCCTGCTGATGGGTATGGACATGAGCATTTTGGCTTTTATAAGAAATTTTTTCTCATGGGATGATTGGCCATTATTTGAGTTTGGGTATCATTATAGCTTCCTTCCACCCTTCCTAGGAACATACACTCTGGACAAAAGAACTCCTTGTCTCCAACTGTATGTCAGTCTTATCTATTCTTGTGCTCAGAATGATCTGTAGTATAGAGAGGAAAGCAACCAGAAGTTCTTCTTTGGAAAGCTGAATGTTGACTGCTTCTGATCAGAGCCTTATCTAGGGTAGCCTTGATGACTCCTTCCTAGAGTCAAACTCTTGAGAATTCACCTTAAAATCCCTATTTTTTCCTCTTATTATTTATTTAGGTATTATGTTGTATTCTGTTTGTTTTGTTTTCCCAGGACCTTTCCAATTAGTCCCTTTTCCCTTCATTGCAGAGCTACAGATGTCCCTAGCAAACCTCTCTCTGATTCTCACATTTAGAATTGGGATTATGTGCCTAGTCACCATGACTTTTGGGTATTACTATCTAAATGTGCCAAAGAGAGAAACTGTATTTGGGGCAGTTTACAAAAGGGACTGTTCCAAAGGCTGGGTGAAGCCAAAAAGGGGTTTTTACTATACAGTCACTGAGATAGAGAGGGAAATAAAGAGTATTCAACAGGAAGTTAGGCCTAGGTCCAAGGCCAGGAGAACCCAAGGCTTGCATTTAAACTAGAAGGGCTTAGGCCAAGAGATACCTGGAGAAATAGTCTGAAGATTTGTGATGGAAAGATTGAAATAAAGAAGCAAAGATCCATTGTAACTCAGGTGAAGCCAAGCAGTTTGAAATCTTTGTGAAAGATTGGCATCTAGTGAGGTGTTTTTTTGGTGAGCTTTAGTTTATCTGGCTAGGATAGGGATGGCTTTTTAAGGAACTAAGCTTTACTGAATGTTTCTTAGTAGCTACTAAGAAATTTCCATTTTGCCTCTATCCTAAGTTTAAGTTTTATAGATTTTTTTAAATTAAAAAATATAAATTTATCTTCACTTTTTTCTGGTGGCAAAAAGAACTCATGTTCACAATGAAATAATATTGAGGTAATAGAGGAAGTTTCAATGTTCGATGTAAACAGTTTAAAAACAAATACTCCCATGATCCTCCCCCAAAGAAAATATTATTGACAATTTGGTGTTAATTTTTTTGCATTTTTTTTACTTACTATATCTTGAATTTTTACTTTCTTTTTAAGCAAAATGATTTTGTTAATTTTTTTTACTTACTATATCTTGAACTTCTTTGACATTTTTAATGATTGTATATAGTATTCAATGTAGTGTATGTGGATGGATATACCACGGTTAGTGTAACCACTATGCTATTAAAGGGCATATATGTTGGTTACAGTGATTTAGTGTTACAAGCACTGCTGCAGTGAGCATCTTTGTTCATATATCTTTGTACTCACGTTAGAATTTCTCAAGGATAGATTCCTACAAATGGATGGCTAGATCAAGAGGTATGTACATTTAAATGTTAAATGGATACTATCATATTGCCCCCCAAGAATTTTTTTTTGAAGTTGGAATCTCACTCCCAGACTGGAGTGCAGTGGCCGCTCCCGGCCACCGCAGCCTCGACCTGCTGGGCTCCGGCATCCTTCCTCCTCAGCCTTCCGAGTAGCTGGAACTACAGGCGTGCGCTACCACACCTGGTCATTTTGATTTATTGTAGAGATGAGGTCTTGCCAAGTCGCCCAGGCGGATCTCGAACCCGCGGGCTCAGGCAGTCCACTCACCTCAGCCTCCCAAAGGCGCGGGATTACAGGCTGAGCCACTGAGCCCGGCTACAAGAATGTTTTAATAGTCTATACTCTCCCTAACACCTATTTTTATTAAGATTGAAAAACTTAGCTAGGCGTGGTGGCTCATACCTATAATTCCAGCACTTTGGGAGGCCAAGGTGAGAGGACTGCCTGGGCCCATGGGTTCAAGACCAGCCTGGGCAACTTGGCGAGACCTTATCACTATAATTTAAAAAAAAAATTAGCTAGGCATGTTGGCACATGCCTGTAGTTCCAGCTACTTGGAAGACTAAAGCAGAAGGATCGCCTGAGCCCAGTAGGTCAAGGCTGTGGTGACTGTGAATGTGCCACTGCATTCCAACCTGGGTGACAGAGTGAAACTCTGACTCCAAAAAAAACAAACAAACTGAAAAACTGCATTCATAAGTAAGTGGTATAACTTAAAGAAAACTGAGGTAATTATTTTCACTAAAGTCTGGATAATGGTCACCACAGTGAAGATGTGTAGTTGGAGGGAAGATGGCTGTCATTGTGGAATGGTGCTTGGGGAGGAGGATTTTACTTCTCAGTCTTGGTGGGAGTTACATGGATGTTTGCGTCATAATTATTTGTTGTTTTTTTGTTTTGTTTTTTGTTTTTTTTTTGAGTTGGAGTCTCACTCTGTCACCCAGACTGGAGTGCAGTGGCCACTCCCAGCCACTGCAGCCTCGACCTGCTGGGCTCCTGCGATTCTTCCGCCTCAGGCTTCCGAGTAGCCGGAATTACAGGCGCACACTACCATGCCCAGCTGATTTTTTTTTTAATTTATTGTAGAGATGAGGTCTTGCTGCCCAGACGTGTCTCGAACCTGCGGGCTAAGGCAATTCACTCACCTCAGCCTCCCAAAGGTGCAGGATTACAGGCTGAGCCACCGAGCCCGGCTCATAATTATTTGTTAAACAATACATATATGTTTTGTGTATTTATCTTTATATATATATTCACAATAAAAATAAATCATTCAAAAAATATAATGTATACCTTCTGTGTATGAATTCACTATTCTGGGTAACAGATACTGCAGTGAAGAAAGTGAATTCCCTGTCCCAAATTAATGCAGGAGGTTGACAGTAAAGGAAATACATAAATAAAACAAATCAGATAGGAATAGTACTGTACATTAATATAGCCAGGTAGAGAGGAGAAAGTAGTAACTGTAAGGACAACTCAATTTTGTTTTTGTTTTTTGAGTTGGAGTCTCACTCCATTGCCCAGGCTGGAGTGCAGTGGCATGCTCACAGTCACCGCAGCGTCAACCTGCTAGGCTCAGACGATCCTTCCGCCTCAACCTTCCAAGTAGCCAGAACTACAGGCACATGCTACCATGCCCACTATTTTTTTGATTTATTGTAGACATGAGGTCTCACCAAGTTGCCCAAGCTGTCCTCAAACCCGTGGGCTCAGGCAATCCCTTCACCTCTACCTCCCAAAGTGCACCCAGCCTAATTTTTGATAGTTCTCAGGAAAGAACCTTTGGGGAGATGAAATTTGAGCAGGATAAAAAGAAATGGAAAAATATTTGGGACAAAGAAAATAATGTGTAAACACCTAAGAATGATGGAAAGAAGGCTGATGTGACTGGGGTGTGCTCTGCTTGGGAAGGATGTAGGAGATGGGGTCAGTGGCCAGATCTCATAGGGCCTTGCTGGCCACTGTATGGAGTTGAGATATCATTTTGTGTTCTGGGAAGCCAGTGGTGTGTTTTTGGCAGGGGAGCATCATGACATGACTGATAACAACTTTTGAAAGATTGCTCTCATTACTTGGGGTAGATGGATGGAGATGGGTAAGGAAGTGACTCCCCACAGGAGAGTTGACGGTAGCTTTGATTATAGAGGTGCTGAAAGGGGTTAGGTTGGGTATATGTTTTGTAGGTAGAACAAACAAGATTTTCTAATGAACTAAATGGATGTGGGAAAGCGGGGGTTAAGGACAAGATGATTGAAAAATAAAAATATTTTTGTCTTGAGCTACTGGAGTATTAATGGCATTGTTAACTTAAGAGACCAAAGACTGGGAGAGGGAAAGAGGAATAGGTTGGCATATAAAATTAAATAATTCATTTTGGACTATGTGTACTGCTAAGTTTGAGCTACCCTTTAAACATCTATTTTGTATTGAAGTAAAACACTGAGTTAAACTTCCACAGCCATCTGAGCTCACTCAGGACCTGAGACCCTGTTTTAGTACCTTTCGTTAGGTTGTCACTCAAAAATTTCCTCTTCAGAGTCACTGAAGCTATATTCAGATAAGAGTGTACCCCCACCCCAACACTCAGCTTCTAAAAGAGCCACTCTGAATTGAGTCTGTGAGGTGAGAGGTGTAGGAGGAAGCTGATGCAAATAGGTGCTTTGTCTGTTTCCTGCCTGTTTGTGACTGCATTTCTCAGTCAGCTTCTAATGTCTTATCCACACACAAAGATCACAGTTTGCATACTAGAGAAACTAATCTTCCCTGAAAAGACTGATTTTCCTCTGAAGAGTAAACAGATCCCTGCTCTTTAAACAGCTCATTTTGGATTAGCAACTCTGCATCTGGTATACTTCTTTAAACAAATCTCTCCCAGGTTCCTTCTTGGTGTTAAAGACTTTAAAACACTGGTCATAAGCATCACTGCCATTCTGCCTATGTTGGGTGATGCAGAGCTACCCTTCCTTCTAGGACACTTTATAGTGAACGGCAACTGTTCATCAGAAGTAGTTTTTTGGGTTTTGTGTGTGTGTGTGTGTG
>NW_007256007.1:371589-420723 GCF_000164805.1 Carlito syrichta | reverse complement strand
GTGTGTGTATTTAATCCACCTTAGAGCTTTGGGTTTTTTAAGCTTTTTTTTTTCCTGTAGCTTGGTGTGTGTGTGTGTGTGTGTGTGTGTGTGTGTGTGTGTATTTAATCCACCTTAGAGCTTTGGGTTTTTTAAGCTTTTTTTTTTCCTGTAGCTTGGTGTGTGTGTGTGTGTGTGTGTGTGTGTGTGTGTGTGTATTTAATCCACCTTAGAGCTTTGGGTTTTTGTGTGTGTGTGTGTGTGTGTGTGTGTGTGTGTGTGTGTGTGTGTGTGTGTGTGTGTTGGAGTCTCATTCCATCGCCCAGACTGGAGTGCAGTGGCATACTACCGGTCACCGCAGCCTCGACCCGCTGGACTCCGGTGATCCTTCTGCCTCAGCCTTCTGAGTAGCCAGAATTACAGGTGTGTGCCACCATGCTTGGCTAGTTTTTTAAAAATTTATTGTAGAGATGAGGTCTCACCAAGTTACCCAGACGGGTCTCAAACCCGCGGGCTCAGGCATGCCACTCACCTCAGCCTCCCAAAGTGCTGGGATTACAGGCTGAGCCACCGAGCCCGGCCAGAAGTAGTTTTAATGGTCAAATGGGCTTTTGTTCCTTTTGAGGTGAAGGCTGCACTACTTGTTTTCTACTTAAAAGTCTGAGATATTTACAGATGTTGTGTGGCAATTTTTAGCCAGCCTTTCCTTGAAAGAAATTATAAAGGTAAGGTTATTTCTCAACCAAATAACAGTAATTTAAACTTCCCATATATGACCTCCTCTGATCCCATTCCCACATGTGATGAAAGTAGTAGTAATTACTCTTTATTTGGCAGATAAGGACACTGAGGGTCAAAAGTTTAGTGACACTTGCCAAAGGTCTTGCACAGGTTACAGATTAACCACTGTATGTTAATGTTTTTTGTACATTTTTCGAGATGGATAGTCAATTGGAAGTACATTCTCTTTACATACATTTCTGTCTCATTGGTTTAGTTGATTTTTTAGTTGATATTTGCTGGTTGGTATTGTTTTGGATGCCTCTTAACTTCATAGTCACTGGATAAAATGAATCCAAAGGTTTAGAATTCATTTTTAGCAATTTCTGTCTATCAAGGATGTGCTAGGTTTAAAAATGGTATATTGAGAGGATCACTTCAGCTAAAACAAAAAGGCTTTACATATAGAAGGTCCCCTCTATGAACACAGCATTTCCAGATTGGAACTATTGCTAAATTAATAGATTAAACACATTAGGGTGGTAATTGCTTATTCTTTCAGCATACGGGTATTTTGTTTTTTGGGGTTTTTTTTTTAGTTGGAGTCTTACTCTGTCGTCCAGACTGGAGTACAGTGGCACACTCAATGCCACCCCAGCATCGACCTGCTGGACTTTGGTGATTCTTCCACCTCAGCCTTCCATGTAACCGGAACTATAGGTGTGTGCTACCACGCCCAGCTAATTTTTTATTTATTTTAGAGATGAAGTCTCGCCAAGTTGCCCACGCTGGTCTTGAACCTGCAGGCTCAGGCAGTCCACTCACCTCAGCCTCCCAAAGTGCTGGGATTATAGGCTGAGTCACCAAGCCCGGCCAGGAGTGTTTTTATTGGTATATTCTTATATTGATTTTTTAAGCCCATAATTATTTACCCAAAGAGAACCATGCCTGATTCAATAGTTTTGAGGCTGATTACAGCTGTATCTAGTTCTGATTTTCCTTTTCGAAAGAGGAGAGCCTGAGGCTCTAACATATTAAGTCTAAATTTTGGAGTTTGCAATTCCCAAAATTTAGATGAATTACTGTATAGGTAGATTGTTTATTTACTTTTATTGTAAAGATATGGGGTACAAGTCAGGATTAAGTACATGAGTAGTGTATGTGCAGGTGAAGTTTGGGCCTCCAGCTGGTCCTCACTTATCTTGGTTTAGGATCAGATACCCTTTGCGTTATTGCATGCCCCTGCCTTCCTCCCTCCCCCAGCAGTCTTCCTCGACTGCCAATCGATCCATTCTTTGTGCTTTTGTGGTACAGGCAGATTTTTAAAATGCTGCTAGATTTGACTTGATACAATGGCAGTCAGTCTTTTTTGACCTTGGAATCTAGATTCTCTCAATCCCTGTAGACAGTTTGGTGTATTGTGTTGGAGAGATGTAAATAGAGTTCAATGAAGCTGCCTTTGCCTAATGTGATATGGGGGTCCCTACATTTTATACTTGCAAATGGGTCCCAGATAAGAGGAACGTTAGAGTTAGCAGTCAGAAAAAAAAAATTGGTAGCAAACTGTGCACTTTTTTGCAGCTTAGCCCATAGTTCTGGTACCTAAGTATTGTTGCTTTGAAAAACAAAGTATCTGTATCCAGTGAATAAACATAATCAGCAGAAAAGCAGGTAATGATTTGATGCTGATATCATCTTCATTTCTTCTCATTGGAATCTGGGACAATAATCTCGTGCTATCATAATTTTTAGAGCTACAGGAGAAGTAGTATATCTGGACCAGTGGTTTATAAAATTTTTGCTAGCTGGGCTCGGTGGCTCAGCCTGTAATCCCACGCCTTTGGGAGGCTGAGGTGAGTGGATTGCCTGAGCCCGCGGGTTCGAGACCCGCCTGGGCAGCGAGACCTCATCTCTACAACAAATTAAAAAAAAATCAGCCGGGCGTGGTAGCGCATGCCTGTAATTCCGGCTACTTGGAAGGCTGAGGCGGAAGGATCGCCCGAGCCCAGCAGGTCGAGGCTGCGGTGGCCGGGAGCGGCCACTGCACTCCAGTATGGGCGACAGAGTGAGACTCCAACTCAAAAAAAAAAAAAAAATTTTTGCTTTTCAGAGGTTCTGCAAGTTAGATTATGTCTTTCAAATTTGTCACACTATAAAGAGCCATTACCAAAATAGACATCACATACTCTCTTGAGATAGATACTACATTTAATACACAGGAGACCACTGGTGCCTCAACTTGGACTGCCAGCTTTGCTTGCCTGCGTGGAGATGTCAGCCTTCAGCCTCCTTTGCCTTGCCTGTTAACTAAAGAGTATTATGCAGTTGTAAAGTGGACTGTGTAAAAACTGGTTGCATTTGTAACTATGTCAGTGGGTGAATAACAAAATTTGTTTTCAGTATTTAAAATCAAAATCAGTCTGGGTGTGGTGGCTCACCTATAATCCCAGCACTTTGGGAGACTGAGGTGAGAGGATTGCCTGAGCCCATGGGTTCAAGACCAGCCTGGGCAACTTGGCAAGACCTCATCTCTACAATAAAAATAAAAAAACTAGCTGGGTGTGCATACCTGTAGTTCCAGCTACTTGGAAGGCCGAGGCAGGAGAATCACCTGAGCCCAGCAGGGTGAGGCTGCAGCAACCATAAGCGTGCCACTGCACCTTCAGTCTGGGTGACAGAGTGAAACTCCAACTCAAAAATAAATAAATAAATAAATAAAATCAAAATCAAATTCAAAAAAGCATTGTATTTTCATGGAAATAATTGACTTGAAAAACAGAAGACCTGGGTTTTTAGCCCATGCTCTGTCACTCACTTTTTGAATAAATCTTCACCTGGGTCTCAATTTCTGTCAATAAAACAAAGGGATTGAACTCCCCCCCCTTGTTTTCCTTCACTCTCTAAATGTCTGCTTGTACATATGTGATCTCTATTAGAAAGCAAATACTTTGGAGGAAATTCTCATAGGGGGAAGTGGTATATTGTGTCTGTTAAGTAGCTTTGTAATACTGCCTTCTTTGCATGCAGAACATAGTCATCCTTCTCTGGGAACAGGGATGGCCTCTCTCATCCAAATTTATTCCTCTGTATAACAAGAAATAGAGATTGAGATGATTGGTGCCATAACAAAATTTACTTTCCATTCCAGTCATGACACATAGGGTACTTTCCCTGAACGTGACTGATGGTGTAGGGAGTGAGGAGATGTTTATGTGCTTTTCCTGTTTAAAATTATACATCATAGTACTAAGGTTTTATGAGGTTGACATCCTCTAATTCTCTACAGACAGTCAGATTTTCCACATTGCTGTGGTATGATTAGTTGCATTCAGCACTGTATGTTTGTCATTTGCAGAACTGGAAGAATTCCCCCTACACACACCCCTTGTCATCAGTTGCTAGGTTACAGCTTTTCACATTGTCCCTGTCTGGTGATGTTGCCATGGATACCAGTCATTTTTCCTCCTATGACTCTGTTATGGTCAGGCTTAGAGTACAGGGAAGACGTAGCTATGATGTCAGAGATGTTTGAGCATATGTCTTTCCCTTTACATTAATGATAACATCTAAGTAGTATATATTGATTTCATGTTTTAATATTATATAAATTAAATTAGCTGAATTCTTGACATAGTTCATCACTTAGGACTTTTATTCAGTTATTGTTCTATAAAAATGAAACTAACATTATAAAATATGAATATAAAACCGGCTGTACTGTGTCCAGATCATGCCACACGCAGACTAGTACCCTACCTCCCTAGGAGGGATATACATGGAATATATTCATTACCCTTGAGATTGCCCTCAATGGTAGAGACATTTGGGAATATTTTTTTGTCAAACTCTTAATTTAACTAAATGATAAAGCCCGTGGTCTAAATTGTATTTCATTTATTGTCACACATGGTTATGTTTGTTTTCCTGCCACGTTTTAGGCAACATGAATGCAAGGACTGTTTCTTTAACTAACTTTTATCCCCAACAATACTTAGTGCACACATGGCAGAGATCCAGAAAAGACATATTGATTTGTTCTGAAGATTGAAAGAGTAGGTAATTACTAATTTGACTTTAGATTTCTCGCATAATGTTTTAAGATGGTGAGAACCCCTTCATATTACAGTTGTTGAAGGGCAAGGATAACCTGTGTTATTTAGCTCCTGTCTTGTCTGACCTTTTGATCTCACAGTTGAATTCAACAACTAGGGCCCTAGGAGGATGTGATTCATCTAAGGTCACAGAGCCAGTAAAGCTGTGGTTTACGCAAGTGTGTATTATTAAAAAAAAAATATTTGTGAAAAACAATGTTTAAAAATCTTTGCAGTAAAAGTAATTGTTTACTTAAACAACTGTGTTTTGTTTTATGCAATCTGTTTATTTAAAAAGCTAGCAACATCTATTATTAAAGAAGAATTTCAGTGTTTAACAGGAACCCTATGAAAAGCATACCAATTATTATTTTAAGTCAACTCAAAGTCTTGCAGTCTACTTAAATATTTGACTTATTTTTCAAAAACCAAACTGAAATTCAACATGGCATCGGATTGAGGCCTGTTTTTAAAACTAGCATACTCTTTGAAAGCTGGCAGAATTTGAACTAAAAGGTTATTCATTGCATGTGAAAGAAATGTATTTATTTACCAAATAGAATCCTTTTGTTTCAACCAAACAAACAAAATGAATGAAAATGTCTTACACAGCCTGAGAGGTGTTAGTTATTTATTGAACTGTCAATAGGAGACACAGACAAATCCTATGATAGTCAGGGAAAGTGACAAAGGAGAAGCCCTTAAGAAAAGACGTGCAATTCAAGATACACCTCCTATCCTCCCCAGAATCCTCCTTTCCCTTTTCACTACCACTTCCCTGGTTGAAGCTTCTTAACTTTATAAAGTGACCCTAAACATCTCCCAGCCCTTAAGTTCTAACCCTCCTTTTTTTCACCATTGTCAGATCCCTCCCTCCTTGGAAGCTCTAAGCAACTCTTACTGCCTTTTAAGAAACACCCTTGGCATAAAAAGTTAAGAATGGGCATAGCATTCAAAGCTCTGTACCATCTGGACCTAACACACATTTCCAACCTCCTCCCTTGCCTTTCCATTTGTGTCTTATATTTTAACCAACAGCCTGAGAATGCCCTGTGCTTTCCCATTGCACGTTGTCTCTTCTCATTGCCACCTGTTGGGATTTCCCCTAACTCTAACTCTCTCTATTCCTTACCATTGTTGAGTTCCCAGTCTTTCAGTTTAAGGAACTCCTTCTTCACTCTGTCACCTAACTGGAGTGCAGTGGCACGATCACAGCTCACCACAGCCTCAACCTCCTGGGTTCAGATGATCCTTCAGCCTCAGTCACCTGAGTAGCTGGGACTACAGGTGCACAGCACCATACCTGGCTCATTTTTAAAAAATTTTTTTGCAGAGATGGGTCTTGCTATGTTGCTTAGGCTGGTCTTGAACTCTTGGACTCAAACAATCCTCCTGCTTTGGCCTCCCAAAGTGCTGGGATTACAAGCGTGAATCATAGTGCTGGCCAGGAACCCTTTTTAAACCTAATCCAATGACCTACAATATTTTGAAACAGCCTTATTGAAGTATAATTTACAGTTTATAAAATTCATCCATCGTAAATATATAGTTCAGGAGTTTTTTTTGTTTGTTTGTTTTGTTTTTTTGAGTTGGAGCTCACTCTGTCGCCCAGACTGGAATGCAGTGGCATGCTCACGGCCACTGCAGCCTCGACCTGCTGGGCTCTGGCGATCCTTCCACATCAGCCTTCCAAATAGCTGGAACTACAGGCGCACGCTACCACGCCCGGCTAGTTTTTGATTTATTGTAGTGATGAGGTCTTGCCAAGTTGCCCGGGTGGGTCTCGAACCCGCGGGCTCAGGCAATCCACTCGCCTCAGCCTCCCAAAGTGCTGGGATTACAGGCTGAGCCACCAAGTCCCTAATTTAGGGTTGTTTTTTTTTTTTAAGGAAATGTATAGAGTTGTACAGTCATCACCATAATCCAATTTTGAAACACTGTCATCACCCCAGATATTTTCCTGTATCCTTTTGCAGTCAGTCCTCACCTCTGTCCCCACCCTCAGTTCAGGCAAACACTGAACGACTTTCTGTCTATATTGATTTTCCTTTTTTTAGATATTTTATATAAATGAAATCAGACAATGTGTAGTCTTGTGTCTGGCTTCTTTTACTTAGCATAATGTTTGTGATTTATTCATATTGTAGCACTTGTAGCAGTTCATTTTTATTGCTGAATAGTATTCTGTTGGGTTGGATATACCACATTTTGTTTATCTATAACCAGTTGATGGAGATTTGAATTGTTTCCCGTTTCTGACTATTATAAATAGTACTTTTGTAAACATTCATGTACAAGCCTTTGTGTGGACATATATTTTCTTTCTAGAGGTAGAATTGCTGTATGGTGTGTCTCAATGTAACTTTTTGAGAAACTGCCAAATTGATTTTCAAATATGCTTGTACCGTTTTACATTCCCACCAGTAATGCATGGGGGTTCCAGTTTCTCCATAAAAAGACCTCTTTTTATGTATAAAAAAAGTTTTAGACTTTCACATGGTAATAGATGCTGTTTTAACATGGCCTGATTGATAAAAAGTATTAAAATATCTCATAATGGAGCTTTTATAGCAACTTGGTGTCCCCAAAGGATCCATGGCTCATAAATTGGTAGCCATAGGTTTAGGTGGCTTGTTGAGAAATAAATATAAGCTATTTTGTGCCTTTTTAAAGCATCATCTGTAAAATAGAGACCTGCCTCGTAAGATTGTTTGAAGACTAAATGAAAACATGTCAAGCTTTATCCCTATAATACTTGCTCAATTAATGAAAGACATTATTGCTCAGAAGCAGTGTGATGTATTAGAAAGAATACAGACTGTGGAGCCATAGAGCTGAGAATTTTAATTTACCTGAATCTGGTTAGATTAATAGTAGTCTCTTCTAAATTTTCTTTGGAATAGAGACTGTATGGATACTTGCAAACACCCATTTCCATGCTTAATTCTTGCTGGCTTCAGATTGCTATTTGTATCTACCCATTTCTTTGGTTTCATCTTTTTTTGGCTAGTAATCTCCTCCTCCTCACCACTAATCTATCAGACTCACTTAGTGACTGTTATTCCTGTGTTCTAAAGCTGTAATTCTCATCCCTGATTGCACATTAGAATCACCTGGCAGCTTTTGAGTCAAATACTGATGCCCCAGCCCAGGTTGGAAGAAGCAGGTAAAAACTTGTGTGCTTGGCCAAGCTCAGTGGCTCAGCCTGTAATCCCAGCACTTTGGGAGGCCGAGGTGAGTGGATTGCCTGAGTGTGTGGTTTCAAGACCAGCTTGGGCAACTTGGTGAGATCTCATCTCTACAATAAAGAAAAAATTAGCCAGACATGGTAGCTCGCGCCTGTGGTTCCAGCTACTTGGAAGGCTGAGGTGGAATGATCACCAGAGCCCAGCAGGTCAATGCTGGGGTGGCCATGAGTGTGCCACTGCACTCCAGCCTGGATGACAGAGTGAGACTGCAACTCAATAAAAAATAAAAACTTGCATGCTGATAAGTAGTAGGATCCTGCCTGTGAATAGCCACTGTACTCCAGTCTGAGCAACGTAGCCAGATCTTATCTCTAAACAAAAAAATGTCTTTACTATCTGGTTTAGTAAATAGTAACTGCATTTGTACTGTGATTCATGTGAGCATTAAAGCCCAATGACTGTGAAGTTAGAGACTATAGATTTATTTGTATTTCCAGTGCTGATCATAGTGCCCTATGCTCAGAAGGTTATAAAATTTTATGATAACACAGGAAACATAATTTTTATTTTATTTTTTAAATAGAGACTGAGTTTTACTCTGTCACCTAGACTGGAGTACAGTGGTAGAATCATAGCTCATTGTATCCTCAAACTCCCTGGGCTCCTTCTAAGTAGCTGGAATTATAGGTATATGCCACCACACCCAGCTAATTAAAAAAAATTTTTTTGTAGATATGAGGTCTTGCTCTGTTGCCCAGGTTGGTCTTGAACTCCTGGCCTCAAGTGATCCTCCTGTCTCAGCTTCCCTAAGTTCTGGGATTATAGGCACGTGCTGGTGTACTGGCCAGGAAACTTAATTTAAAAAAAAAATCTGAGCTGGGCTCGGTGGCTCAGCCTGTAATCCCACGCCTTTGGGAGCCCACAGGTTCGAGACCCGCCTGGGCAGCGAGACCTCATCTCTATAATAAATCAAAAAATCAGCCAGGCGTGGTAGCGCGCACCTGTAGTTCCAGCTACTTGGAAGGCTGAGGCAGAAGGATCGCCGGAGCCCAGCAGGTTGAGGCTGCGGTGGCCGGGAGCGGCCACTGCACTCCAGTTTGGGCGACAAAGTGAGACTCCAACTCAAAAACAAACAAAAAAAAAAAATCTGGCTAATCCTCATAGGTAAATAATTAATGGGTATGGCATTATTTCACTAGTGGTCAGCAAGTAAATGTTGCTACACATTATTTTTTGTTTATTTGTTTTTTGAGCCGGGGTCTTCCTATGTTGCCCAGACTGGCCTTGAACTCCCAGATTCAAGCAGTCCTCCTGCCTCAGCCTCCCAAGTAGTTGGGACTATAGGCTGTGCCAGCATACCTGGAATATGCATTATTTTCATGGCAATATCCCTTCACTTTTGTTTAATGAGATTCATGGTCAAAGTCATGAAGTGACATAGAATCCAGGGACAAAAATGGTAGCACCTTAATATTTAGCAAGGGATGCTTCAATAGTTGTAGCAAGTATGATGTAAGCAAGAGACTGGATATGAAGAACAGCTGTGACAAATAATGAGTCAAGGAATGAGAGAGAGGTTAAAACAGATTAGGATTGATAGTCAAACCAAAATCAGAACATAGAGGTGGAGTTCATGATATTTTTTTTCTTAGCTCTGTCCTCAAAGGGTCTAGAAGCAATGTAACACTAGAAGTAATGAGCACCCCTAGAGCCCAGATTTTCATTTCTAAATAACTTGGGCTCCTTGGAGAAATGATTAATTCCAGATCTGGAACAGGAATTTGATAGGGTAAGCCTGAAATGTTATCTTGTGCCAGAAGCAAGAACACTCTCAAAATCTAATGGAATAATTATACCTCAGTTTAAAACAGACTAACATAGTTATGTCAAAAGAATACAGAAGCCAGTTTAAAGGGATTCTCATTGGCCAAAGTGGGACAATTGTAGCAATTGGCTACAATGATTTAAACACGAGTACATAAAAATCCAGAGTTTATAATACTCAGAAAAGAGAAAGCTCTCCTCACAATTGTCAACATTAATCATTATTCAAATATCAAATCCTTACTGTAAATACTGATAAAAATAAAATTTTAAGCATTTTTCCAGAAGCAACCTTTTATGGGGTGTGGTTTTTTTAGGGGGGTATAATAAAATAACTCTAGGTGATGAGGTTATGCTCTTCTTTTTTTAATGCTGTTCTTTATATAAGAATGCCAGCTAGAACATTACTAGGTTGGATGTTGATCAGGAACCTATTAGCCCTTTGCTGGGAAGCCTTCACCCTCCAGATTCCCTGGGGTAGGGAGGTCTCCCACATTATGGGATAATAAAAATAAACATCTGGGTCTTTGCAGCTGTCAGTTGCTCTTTCAACTCTAGGATCCATCACTGGACCAGACCTGGTCTAGGCCTAGGATGACACTGGCTCTGGAGATGCTAGAGTCAACTTCACTCTCTCTATATCTGCAGACTATCCACAGTGCCTAGGGTGGGAGGAGGAGAAGTGTGGTGGCATGTCCTGCTGCCTCCCAAGCAGGAATAGTAGTCATAAATGCACCTTTTACACTAAAGATTTCTTTATTAGTTCTCCGGTTAAGTCTAGATCCCTCCCTGCTTGCAAACTCAAAGTCTGTGTGATCCCAAAGTCATTCCATTACAAATGCCCAGCAGTAAAGATGGCCTTAGATTGAGTTCCTGTCTGGAATATGTGTGACAACAGCCCATGTGCCTTTACCTGCTGTCAAACTTGCAAGCATTTATTTCTGTCTTTATGACTGTCATGAGGACTGAGGTTCCTCAGGGAGAGAAGAGCAGATGATAGTGGTTTTATACTGCCATGCCCTAGACAGGGAGCTTGCATGTAGTTGTGAGCTGTGAGTGGTTAGTGCATTGCTGGTATTGCTGAAGGCAGGCTTGATCCCTCACTTGCTGATACTTGCATTCTAGATTGTGTTGGAGAAGAGACTGACAGTACTCATGGCTAACTTAAAAGTATTAAAATAAGGCTGTCCCCCACAACCTTCCTAGTCACACAGGATCCCTATACCCAGAATAGTATATGTTCCAATTGCAGAGAGTAGATTGCTCCTAGCTTGCACCTTAGGAGAGAGAAGAATATATGAATAGGGTAGGGAGTCTCCCACATTATGGGATAATAAAATAAGCATCTGGGTCTTTGCAGCTGTCAGTTGCTCTTTCAACTCTAGGATCCATCATTGGACCAGAAGGGAAAGAAGGATGGGAATGTTGTCATCTAGGTGGCTTTTGGGTCCTAAGGAGTGGAGAAGGATGGTACTGGGGAGATCTGGATGGATCTGATTTGTGTAGGAGTTCCCTGTAGATAAATTACTAATACCCCCACTACTATCCCTGCTCTGTAATAGCTGAATTAACATGTAATCAACTGCATCATATCTAAAGCCTTAGAACTAGTTAGGTGCTCCCCCCACCCAATACCATTTCTCGCCCTCTAATTCTACCTGATCTTTAACAAAGCATTAATAATTCTAAGGATAATCACTATTTTGCTATGCATTTTTGGTAACTGAATCAATTTTTACTGTAAGAAAAAAATGCTAGCTAATATTTGTAGAAGTAATGATATATAAAATGAGAAAATAGCCATTTTGGCTCCTAATAAAATAACTGATTGAGACAAAAATCATCATCTCTAGATGATAAAACAATGAGATGAATGGTAGATAGAGAACTGAACATATCCTTCCACAGATTATTTGATAGTTGCAAGGAGAAAGACACAACTTTACAACAGAGGGATTGCCTTGATGTAGTGCTCCATCTTGGCATTATGAATAGTGGGGCTAAAAGGCAGTATGAGATAAACAGCTCAGCTATGATATATTCTTGTGAAAATTATTTAACTTGAGTCTACTTATAATATATCTATAATACTACTTATAATATATCTAATATTATCTTATAATATATCTAATATTAGATGTATTAATAATATATCTAATATATACTAATATAAGTCTACTTATAATATATCTATAATACTAAGGCTTTAGATGACCAAATCCAGCCCAGGGCCTATCTTTGTATGGCCCTTGAGCTAAGAATGACATTTACATTTTTAAAGAATTGTTTAAAAAAAAAAAGACAAAAATAAACCAAAAAGCAAGGAAGAATATGTGACAAAGGTAGTATGTGGCTCACAGAATCACAAAGTTTACTTTCTGGCTCTTTCCAGAAAATTTTATCAACTCCTGAGTTAGAGGAACAAGTTAATTGACTTAATAAGGAAGCCATCAGGTAAATCCAAAAAGTAGACATCACACAGGAAAACTAGCTGGGTATATTCAATTTCACAGAAAAAGTAGACTTATATGGGATAAAAATTTGTTCAAGATTAAAAACAGCGAGCTGCCGACCGTGTATACTCATCAACTGGGTTGCCTCAGCGGCTGCGATGACCAAAATAATGGCAGACCCAGGCGGGGTGGAGGCCCTGGTGGAGACGTGCTGCGGAGAGCATACCTACTGGTCAACCTGAACTCCATCGCGCAGCCACTGACTTCGTTCCACCTCACACAGAAGCTCTACAAATGCATCGAGAAAGCCGAGAAGCAGAAGCAGATTCGGCGCGGGGTGAAGGAGGTTCAGAAATTTTTCAACAAAGGCAAGAAAGGGATCATGGTGAAGGAGGTTTCAGAAATTTTTCAACAAAGGCAAGAAAGGGATCATGGTTTTGGTAGGAGACACACATTGCCCATCGAGGTGTACTGCCACCTCCCAGTCATTTGTGAGGACCGGAACCTGCCATATGTCTACATCCCCTCCAAGATGGACCTGGTTGCAGCTGCAGGCTCGGCTCCAATCGCCCCACCTGCGTGATCATGGTCAAGCCCCACAAGGAGTACCAGGAGGCCTACGACGAGTGCCTGGAGGAGGTGTCCTGTGAGGGACTCAGCTCACTTGGGCGTCTCCGGAAGCTGCTGGGATGGTGGGCCAATGGCTGCCCTCCTGCTCCCCACTCTGACAGCGTCTCCAACTCCGTGAGGCCCATCTTCTTCCCAGACAACTCTTAGTGACACCAGCGTCTCCATCAGTGCTGTTTCCTGGTGCTCTCAAGTGAAGCCAGTTCTAAGCATGTGGAATGGGAAGTAAATGCTGAGACTAGCCAAAAAAAGATTAAAAGCAACTTAAGAGGCATAAAAGCCAAATGCAATGTGTGGATCTTAGTTTGAACAAATCAGCTTTAGAAGATATATCGGGGACTTCCACTTTTAGTCAAGTTGGAATTAACAGAGACCAGACTTGCCTTCTCACCTAGAAAACACACACATGAACTCATGAAACAATGTTTTCAAGCCACTGAATATCAGGCAATGAAGGACAATGATACTGAGAAATTGGAAAACAAAAGAGGTTAGACCTACAGTTGCCCCCAGACTACCTCAACTTTCTAGGCTGTGGCACCAGTGACAGGAAATGAATGGGATCCCAGTAAACCGTTTAAGTTGACATGGTGCTGTGGTACTAAAGAGACAGTGCTACTACAGTTCATGGAACCGAATACCAGAAAGAAGAGAGAGAAACAGAGAGGACCCCAGAAATCTTCAGAAAATGTTGAGTATTCAGCAGAGACTGATCGGTGTAAGCATGTGAACAAACTACTCATGATTGGAAATTTGAAGGGATTAGAAGAATGGTGTCCAGTACCTGTGCAGTAGTTGAAACAATGCTTGTTGCTACCATCCAGACAGGAAAATTCTATAATTCAGGGGCATTGGGTAGAATACTTGGAAAGGTCTTGCTGTAGTAGAGGGGAGTAATTAGCTCTAGAGTGAGCTATAAAAATTTTTAGGAAAAGAAAAAGGAAAACTTTACTCTTCTCTGGGCCTGCCTAACAAACATTAAAAGCAGAATTCAAAAGAGTCCAACTGTATCCAAGTAACTTAACTTGGATATCCCCAAACAAAGATCAAAAACAGCTATAGGAATACAAAAATATTCAACATCTCTCAAGGTAAAATTCATAATGTCTGGCATCCCATCAAAGATGCCTAGGTATGCAAAGAGGCAAAGAAAACTTCTGTGATAAGGGAGTATAATTAATCCATTGAAGCTGACCCAGAGCTAACACACACATTAGATTTAGCATAGAAAAACAAGAAGAGAGTTGTTATAACCACGCTCTGTATGTTCAAAAGTTAAGTAGAGACATGAAAGGTATGAAACATACATTAGATTTAGCATAGAAAAACAAGAAGAGAGTTGTTATAACCATGCTCTGTATGTTCAAAAGTTAAGTAGAGACATGAAAGGTATGAAACACAGACCTAACTCAAACTTGTAAAAATGAAAACTTTAATATCTGATATGAAAAATGCATTGGATGGAGCTGGGCATGGTGGCTCATGCCTGTAATCTCAGCTACTTGGAAAGCTGAGACAGAAGGATTGCTTGCAGCCAGGAGTTCGAGGCTGCAGTGAGCTATGATCACACCACTGCACTCCAGCCTGGGTGACAGAGTGAGAGCTCATGCTATAAAAATTTTTAGGAAAAGAAAAAGGAAAACTTTACTGAATGGGATTAATGGCAGATTAGACATTATAGGAAAAACAGATCAGTGAATTTGAAGGCATAGCAATAGAAATTATCCACAATGAAACACAGAAGAAAGGAGGAAAAAAATGTCCTAATACATGCATGTGTAATTGAAGTCTCAAAAGAGAGGGGAATATAGGAAAAATATTTGAAGAAATTATGACTGAATTATCCAAACTTGAAAACATAAACCCAGGCCGGGCACAGTGGTTCAAGCCTGTAATCCCAGCATTTTAGGAGACTAGACAAGAGGATTACCTGAGCTCAGGGATTTAAGACCAGCCTGGGCTACTTGGTGAAATCTTGTCTCCACAATAAATCAGAAAATAAGCTGGGCATGGTAGCACATGCCTGTAGTTCCAGCTACTTGGAAGACTGAGGTGGAAGGATTACCTAAGCCTGCAGGTCGAGGCTGCAGTGACCGTGAGCATGCCACTGCACTCCAACCTGGGAAACAGAGTGAGACTCTGACTCAAATAATAAAATAAAATAAAAATAAATTAATTTTAAAAGAAGAAAACACAAACCCACTGATTAAAAAAGCTCAAAGAACCCCAAGCAGAAGAAATGTTTAGAATGCCATACCGCGTCTTTTATCAATTTATTGCCTTGACTTCTAATGCACCCTTTAATATATGCTCTGAAATAAACAAAATCATTCTTTTGAGTCTGCTTGATGTTAAGCTTTCTTAGTATAGGGTGCTGCAGGGACCCAATGTCTCCAATGAGGAGACAGAAAGTCTTGTTTCTGATGAAGGACTTTTTGTGTGGTTGTGAGGGTATCCTGTGAAACCTGCCCCAGAACATGGTTCCTCTGCAGCTTTTGCATCCTTTCTTCAGCTCTCTCAACCTGTAAACTAGAGCCTCCATGTGACCCTATGCTCTGGACTTCATGTCCTCACTGGGACTCAGACTCCCTATCTCAATGATCACCAACTTTTTTGGCATCAGGGACCGGTTTCATAGAAGACAGTTTTTCTGGTTTAATCACTGGGGCAGGGGGATGGTTTCAGGATGATTCATGCTCATTACATTTGTTGTGTACTTTATTTTTATTATTATTGCATTTTAATATATAATTAAATAAGTATACAATTCAGCATAATGCAGAATCAGTGCGAGCCCTGAGTTTGTTTTCCTGCAACTAGACAGTCTCATCTGGGGGATGATGGGAGACAATAACACCTGAAGTGTGTTACTTATGTCCAGTCTACTCTGTAATCTCCTTTTGGCTGCTGTCACTGCACAAAACCCTACTTCACAAAAATAGGATATTGGAAATAGGAGCAGGCTTTTAGGTGCTTTTGTGACAAATCTCAGGATATTCTGCCTTGAATTTAATTCAGAACTTATGGAGATTTGAAGTTGTCTCAAACATACTTTTAAGGCCACTGTCATTTGTGATCTCAAGCAGTTGATCCTCTTATAACAAGGACAAAGTCTATTCATTTAGCTTTTTCACAAATGGGTCATGGATCCATTCCTTCCCAACTCGGGGGTCTTTTGTGATTGGAAAGTAATGCTCAAACTCTTTTGAAAGCTGAGATAGGTGATCTTACATCAGCTGGGAGAAAAAAGGCCCTGTCTCAGTCTCTTTCAAAATTTCTGCTAATGTTTGAAACCTGTCAAAAATCCTAATGTTCACTCATCACCCCATAATTCCACTTCGGCTTTGAATATAGCCACTTTCTCTGCCGACTTGAGCACAGTTGTTATTCTCCCAGAAGTGACAGATTGAGCTTGTTGAGCAGGTTGAATATGTCATACAAGTAAGCAAGTTTTACAACCCATTCTGTGTCACTGAAATGTGCTGCCAGTAGTGACTGTTTTTCTGAAAAAAATCTCTGGAGCAGCTCTTGTAACTCAGAAACTCTGGCTAGAGATCTTCCTTTAGAAAGCCATCCCACTTCTGTGTATAAGAGAGGATGTGTGTGCTCTGTGTCCATCTCACAGAACTGCATGAACAGATGGGAGTTAATGACATGTACTTTTTTTTAAACTAATTTTTATTTTAAAGATGTGGGGTACAATTCAGGGTTAGATATACAAATGTTAATTATGCAGGTACCCTTGTTGATGAGATGTGCCTCCCCACTCCCTGACAGATTCCCACTATAGCCAATCCCACTCCCCTGACCTCTTGACAGTTTCCCACACTGCCAATGCTTTTCTTATAGCATTACAATAATTGTTGAAGGTCCACTTATGAGTGAGAACATGTGATACTCAAGTTCTTTGTTTCTGTGATAGATCACTCACTATTATAGACTCGAAGTCTATCCAAGTTGCTGTGAAGTTCATAATTTTGTCCTTCTTTATGGCTGCATAATATTTGTTGTGTGTATGTACCATATTTTTTAAATCCAGTCCTCTTTCGATGGGCAACACAGTTGGTTCCATGTTTTTGCTACTGTGAACAATGCTGCAATAAACATGTATGTAGGTATCTTTTTCATAGAGTGATTTGAGTTCCTCCGGTATATTCCCAGTAGGGGGATTGCAGGGTTGTATGGAAGGTCAATTTTTAGATCTTTTAGGAATCATGGCATGTACTTTAATGTGGTTGATAATTTTAATCACATCCTGCAAAACATTGTTCAGTTCAGTGACATTTTTCTGCTAGCCAGTGCTTCTGTATGGATGACATAGTGCGTAGACTCACATTCAGAAGTGACCTCTTTGATCCAAGAAGTGAAACCAGAAAGCTGTCCAGTCATGGCAGTCACTCCATCCTTGCATATACCAACACAAAATGACCAGTTCAGTTTTCCTGATCCGTAGTCATTCAGAGACTTGAATAGTTCTGCAATGTTGCCTTGTTGTCAATATCAGTAGACTCGTCAGCCTGGATTGTGTACCCTGACTCATTAATCCTTTCTAACAATTATGCCTCAATATCCTCTGCTATTTTATCAATTCGTCTAGTTATGCTGCTAGCTGAAAGAGGAACACATGCCACCTTTTGAACTGCAGTCTTTCCTAAAAGGTTATAGCAAATGTCCTTAGCAACAACTCTTCAACAATAGTAAAGGATTTCTTAGCTTTAGCAATGCTGTTAACCATCAAGAATGATGCTTTCAGTGCAGACAAATGTGATGAAGTAATAACCTTCAATAATTGCTTCTGTTCTTTGTGTTCACGTTTTTTCTTTTGAAAAACTACAAAGGCTTGTCTTTTAATGCTTTGGCTCCATATAGCAAGGCAGTTTTAAAGTCTTTATGGCTTTATTGGATAGCCTGTCATCATATATTATACAAGCGGGCTTGGAGAAGGCGAATCCCATGTTGCAACGAATCCGTAATTTAAGTAGAACTCTTGATATTTTCTTTTAAACGCAGCTTTTTTTTTTGTTGGCAGTCTTAGAATCTTCTGATGTCTCATCATTGAGTCTTTCCCTCTTTTCTTTCTTTCTTTCTTTTTTTTTTTTTGAGTTGGAGTCGCACTCTGTTGCCCAGGCTGGAGTGCAGTGGCACACTCATAGCCACCACAGCCTCGACCTGCTGAGCTCAGGCTATCCTTCTGCCTCAGCCTTCCAAGTAGCTGGAACTACAGGCAAGCACCATCATGCCCGGCTAATTCTTCTTGATTTATTGTAGAGATGAGGTCTCACCAAGTTGCCCAGGCTGGTCTCAAACCTGTGGGCTCAGGCAATCCTCTTACCTCAGCCTCCCAAAGTGCTGGGATTATAGACATGAGCCACCACACCTGGCCTTTTTCCTCTTTTCATAGAAGCTCCCAGAATAATGGTTTACTCATGTTGGCTGGGGTTAGCTTGTGGGTTTATCAGAACTGTAACTGAGACAAGTGTGCATTGTGGGAAAGAGGTGCGGATGGAAGTGGTAAATAATGGGTGGGCCATGCACAGACTAAAATAAGTATCAGATTCTGACTTAAAACCTGCCACCAGATGCAGCTGTACAATTGAAGTACATCAACTCACTTGCCACTCACTAATAGGGTTTTGGTATGAGTCTGCAAGCAATTGATTTATTCTGGTCTCTATGTAGTCAGACCTCACTGCTAATGTTAATCTTCTGTATTTGCATCTGCTCCCCAGCACTAGAATCACTGCCTCATATCATCAGGTATTAGATTCTCATAAGGAACATACAACTTAGATCCCTTGCAAGCACAGTTCACAATAGGTTTTCATGTTCCTATGAGATCGAATGCTGCCACTGATCTGACAGGTTGCGGAGCTCAGGTGGTAATGTGAGCAATGGGGAACAGCTAAAAATACAGATGCCTGCCATTCACCTGCTGTGCAGCCCAGTTCCTAACAAGCCATGAACCAGTACTGGCCCGTGGCCTGGGTTTGGGGACCCCTGCCCTACCTCATATCGTTGATTGCTGATCACCTGCTCCTTACCAGCACTCCAGATTGTATACCTTAAATATGTACAGTTTATTGTATATCAATTATATATCAATAAAGTTATTTTCAAAATAAGACACAATTGTATGGTTGGAATTTGAGTATTCATTGGGTATTAGATAACACTGAAGAATTTTTCATTTTTGTAGATGTGAAATGGTATTGTGGTATGTATTTCATATATGTACAAGGGGATTTTATTTATAAAAAGTTTTGTATTCTTACATTCTTAAACTTCAATCACCTTCAAAGCACTTTCCATTGATGCAATATACTTATTGAGATGCTTTTTCCACTCAGAACAGTTTTTGAACTCATCAGTTTTTAGTGCGTCTGCCATTTTTTGTTTCACCTCTTTCACATCAGCAAAACATTTCCCTTTCAGTACTTTTTTCATCTAGGGAAACAAAAAAAGTTGCTCCGGGCAAGATTGGATTAACAGGGAGGGTGGGGCATGGGTGTCTTGCTTTTTGATCAAAAACTGGTGAACACTCATTGCAGTATGGGCAGGTGTGTATTTAAATCACCCATCATGAAACAGGTAAATGTGTTGAAAGACTCTCCAAAAAAAAATTCACTGAAGCCAAATGCAGCGTCTCACAATAACACTACCTGGTAGACTGGTGTCAATGGACTCCTAGAACACTCACCTAGTAGGGGAAACCTGTACTATAAGGCACCCCTCTCCAAAAAATAATTTTGGGTTTTTTTGGGTGCTCTTTTTATATATACCACATCCCCTTTTCTACATTTCTTTATTTAGAACTTTATATTGAAGTTTTTTTTGTTTTTGTTTTTTTTTAGAAATTGCAAGTTCAGTTTATCAATTAGTTCTGAGATTTACATGGAAATGTATATGAATATGCACTTATGAAGGTGAATATCTTAATGCCTGTGATTTATTTTTAAATACTTTAGAAATAATTGACAAAACAAATAGAGCAAAAATGTTAACACTTAATACTTCTAGGTGATGGGCATATGGTCATTCATATAGTATTTTCTCTACTATCCCGTACGCTTAAAATTTTTTCCTAAATTGGAGCTGGCAGCCAATTCCTGATCAAAATCCCAAGTGCCCATGCCATAAGCGATAAGATAGACAAGTGGGACCTCATCAAACTGACAAACTTCTGCAAAGCCAAAGAAATCATCAAAAGAGCAGGGAGACAGCCCACAGACGGGGGAAAAAATATTTGCCAACTGTATGTCTGACAAAAGCCTAACATCTAGGATCTACAAGGAACTCAAACATGCCAAAAGGAAAAAAGCAAACAGCCCCATTATAAAGTGGGCAAAATATATGAGTAGACACTTCTCAAAAGAAGATATACGAGCAGCTAACAGATACATGAAAAAATGCTCAGCCTTACTAGTCATCAAAGAAATGTAGAATAAAACCATACTCAGATACTACCTAACTCCAGTCAGGATGGCCATCATCAGTAACTCAAGAAAAACAACAGATGCTGGAGAGGATGTGGGGAAAAGGGGACACTTCTACACTGTTGGTAGGAGTGTAAATTAATACAACCTCTATGGAAAACAGTTTGGTGATTTCTAAAAGATCTAAAAATCGACCTTTCATACGATCCCGCAATCCCCCTACTGGGGATATACCCGGAGGAACTCAAATCACTCTATGAAAAAGATACCTATCCAGGCTCCATGACTCAGCCTGTAATCCCAGCACTTTGGGAGGCTGAGGCGAGTGGATTGCCTGAGCCCATGGATTTGAGACCAGTCCGGGCAACTTGACAAGATCTCATCTCTACAATAATTTAAAAAAATTAGCCAGGCATGGTAGTGTGTGCCTGTAGTTCCGACTACTTGAAAGGCTGAGGCGGAAGGACGCCAGAGCCCAGCAGGAAAAGGCTGCAATGACTGGGAGCGTGCCACTGTACTCCAGTCTTGGCGACAGAGTGAGACTCCAACTCAAAAAAAAAAAAAGATACCTGCACATGCATGTTTTTGCAGCATTGTTCACAGTAGCAAAAACATGGAACCAACCATGCTGCCCATTGAAAGAGAACTGGATTTTAAAAATACAGTACGTATTCACAATGAAATATTATGCAGCCATAAAGAAGGACAAAAATTATGAACTTCACAGCAACTTGGATGGACTTAGAGTCTATAATACTGAGTGATCTAGCATAGAAACAAAGAACTTAGTATCACACATTCTCACTCATAAGTGGACCTTGGTCACTTATCGTAATACTATGAGAAAGGGTTTGGCAATAGTGGGAAATTGCTAGAGGGGGTGGGGGCACACCTCATCAACAAGGTACCTGCGTAATTAACATATGTATACCTAACCCTGAATTGTACCCTGCATCTTTAACAGGAGTACCTGCATGATCATTGATTGTGTACCTAACCCTGAATTGAATCCCACATCTTTACATTAAAAATTAAAAAAATAAAAATTTTAAAAATATATTGAAAGTAAAAATAAAATTTTTTTCTAATAAAAAGCCTTAAGTTAATTTTTAAAAATAGTCATTTAGAGCAGGAAATAAGAAGCTAGATAGATAAGAACATGGAAGATAATATATAGCCGAAGGCTTTGCCAAGTCTAGACCAATAGGAACTCTTGAGGAGAGCAAAAACCTGTAGAAGATAAACTTGATGCCCCTATAACAAGGAAATACACTAGTAACTGAGACAAAAGACTGCTTCACTGATACTCGGAAGGTTTTATGGGTTCCTGTGGAAGGAAGGACCAGACCCTGATGCAGCTTCCCAGTTCTCCTCACACTTGTTAGCCTGGGTCATAGGCTTGAGCTAGTTATAGTTAGCCTTATGTTTTGCTTTCCTTACTCCACTAACCTACCCAGCATTACTATGAGATCTCTGTGCTGTGGCATGACAAAGACTTGGAACTACAGGAAGTTGGGGTTTTCCCCCTTTATCCAACTGAGTTGGAGTTGGTATTAAGCTGAGGTGAAAATTCCACCAGAAAATTGGGATCATATAAAGAATGGATTATTGGCTATTCCTGAAATGAGAAGACACTGAGAATGATAGTGTAATCTTAAATCCCTTTAAAGTTGAATCTCACCTTGTTCCCCTTGAGGTACAACTTTACCTTGAAAATGCTTAGTGATAATAACATTTTTGTGCTTTGTATTTTGAACTGTTTTCATAAATTATGTCATTTTAGACTCACAACAGTATTATTAGATATTATCTCTTTTTTGCAGATAATCTGAGTTAGGTATTATCCCAATTTTACAGATAAGGAAACTGATACCCAGAGAGGCTGTGCTTTGCCCAAAGTTGATCATCTAGGTCTTACACTAACTCATATTGTTATCGCTTTCTGTGTTCTATCCTGGCTGTTTTTCTTCAGATTTCTTTAAGATCTTTAAAAATCCAATTTGCAAGTGTTGATGAAAACATGACTTTTCTTGTAGAACAATTTATGCCCAGAGTTTTCAGTTTAGTGTAGGACCAAAATATCTTTGGTCCCTTAGGACTAGTTTAGTTATTTTCATCCACAACAGAGGTTAACATCACTTAATGCCATCATTCCTAATTAACAGATCCGTTTACTCTTAATTTGCAATTACAGTACAAGTTAGGCAAACAGCAAGAAGATTCAAGTTCAGAGGCATTATAATGTTGATTGTCATGCTCCTGTTTTAAGACAAAGTTTTAATTGAGGTAGTTTTAATTGGGTATTAATCTCACTCTGCCTTACCCCATACCCTTATGCTATTAATGACTCAGAATTCATCCAGAAAATTGACTTTTTTGAAGGTTAGCTGTTAAATGGCTTTGTTTTTCTCATAATGTCTGATCATCAGGGTCATGGCTGTCAATTTAGTGAAGGATCCAGAATTGGAGTATAGCTCTATCATGATATGAGACTACAGACTTTATTGGAAAACCAGTTTGGTAGAGTTTCTCCGGCTCTCATTTTCACTAGAGTTTTCATTAACAAGAAAATATCTCTAATTCTGTTTTGCTCTCTACTTTTTAGATTCTTCTGTTTCATCAGCTTTTACAAAGGCCCATTGTTAAATCACCAATCCAAGAACTGGTTCTCAAAAATAAGATAGATATTAAAAATTAACAAAATAGTTGGGCATGGTGACATGTGCCTGTAGTACCAGCTACTCAGGCAAGGGGAGTACTTGAGCCCAGGAGTTTGAGGCCAATCTTGGCAACATAGTGAGACCCAGTCTCTTAAAAACAAACAAACAAAACAAGAAAATGTGTTATTTCATGAAATAAACCACAGTGGCTCAGTACTGCCCAGAAACCTGACTCTTTAGGCAGTTTTCAGATCCATAGTTATAAGTAAGCAAGGAGTCAAGTTGGAAGAGAACCAACTTAGGAAAATGCAAACTGGTAACAAGAATTGGTGGTCATGATCCAAGAAGTCAGTGAGGAGGCTGTGGCAAAGACAGGCACTGAGCTGAGGATACAGAGCCTTAGAACCAACCATGGCTGCTGCTGTTTTTTTTTTTTTTTTTTTTTTTTGAAAGCGTGATTTATTGAGAGAACAGAAAAGCTCCCACAGTGGGAGGGAACCCGAGGGGGTTACCCTGAACCATAGCTTCTAATGCTTGTGGTCAGAGGCCCAAGTGAACCTTGCTCTAAGACATACAGTGTAGACACGTTGAAATCATCACAGGAACGAACAGAATGTACTGTGTAACTGCAGGACAGTATTCTGCTCTGTGCCCTGAATTACATTGCTATAATTTTACCTAAAGGTTAGCACCATTTTTTCTACTCAATAGGTAGAACAAAGATCCCTCAGCTTCATTCTATAGAACACAGTGTGTGACTTTGTGATTATTATAACTAAGTGTTCTTTTTTATTTTTAACATGGTTGCCATCTATGAATCCTGATTTGAAATGTAGATCTATTTAGAATTTTTAAAAAGTGTTTACAGCAACTTTCCTCAATAGCATCAATCCCAAGAAATGCATCTCAGAATAAAAAGATTCTATGGTCAAGTGAATTCAGGAAGCATTTAATACTATATCCCTTTCTTGAAGATTTGCAGTATATATTAGTATACTAAAAGCTTTTGTAAGTCTTATAGCAAAGAAACTTGTTTAACCCATGTTTGCCAAATTTTTTAACTACAGAATTTGGTTTTTATTGCTGATACCAACTAACCTTCTTTTGAACTAGTATTTCTTTTTTTCTTCCAGCTTATTGAGATATAATTCACAAATAAAAATTGTTTGTATTAATAGTGTACAATGTGAGGAGTTTTTTATTTTTTAAAGAGACAGAGTCTTGCTATGTTACCTAGGCTTGTCTTGAACTCCTGGGCTCAAGCAATCCTCCTACCTCATCTTCCCAAAGTACTTGGATTACAGGTGTGAGCCACCATGTCTGGACTTTTTTTTTTTAAATCAGGGTCTCACTCTGTTGTCCGGACTGGAGTGCAGTGACACTGCATCACAGCTCAACACAGCTCCACCTCCTGGGCTCAGACAGTCCTCCCACCTCAGTCTTCCAAGTAGCTGGGGCTACAGGTACAGACCACCATGCCTAGTATAATTTTTTTTGTAGAGACAAGGTCTCACTATGTTGCCTCGGCTGGCTTTAAACTCCTGAGCTCAAGCAATCCTCTTACCTCAGCACCCAAAGTGCTGGGATTATAGGCATGAGCCACAGTGCCAGTCCCAATATGATGAGTTGACAGATGTATATTCATTGCAAAATACTTCTTAAACAACTGTTGGAGCAGAACATACTCCTGGAAATAATAGCTATATACTAAGTGGATTGAAATGAGTAGGGATATAGATTATCATTTAATATAGCCTTATGATTTAGAGGAAAGGACAAACCCTCATTAAGGGAATACATAAACTCAAGAAACGACCTAATAATGACGATCTCTGTTTTCCTGAAGAGACAGGTATATTTTAGAAAGTGAGACAGGTTTATGTCACTTGAAGCTAATAGGGTGATGATAGCTCACATTTGTATTATGCATTAAGATTTACAAAGCTTAACATTTCCATGATCATAACCCCATGAGGTAGGCAGATAGTGTTCCCATTTTACAAAAGAGAAACCTCAGACTAAGTGACCTGCCCAAGGTCACATGACATGACTGGTATGTAGTAAAACTGGTATGCCTAGAACCCTGGGCTTCAGGCTCCAAGTACAGGACATGTACCTGCATCACTATCTGTGGTAATATCCATATCTATGATAATGAATGTTTCTTTCATAGAAGTGTACACTTGCTTTCTTTTTCTTATAATACTTCAAGTTGTTTTTGTGACCCTGGATTCTTTTCTGTATTTGCTACTTCCCACAGCAGCTGGGTAAAGAGTATAGTCTGAATGTAACAGGTATCCGGTTTATCTCTAGGCATAAGATTTGATCTCAGAGGATCAAAAACCTTGGACTTAACCAACTTTCAAATTTCAGTTACAGGACATGCTTCCAAGTGAGTTTAGAACCTACTCTGTTTAACCTGTTTTTGTTTTCATAAATTCAGCAAACATTTATTGAGGACTCACATCAGCTACAGGCAAGGCACCAAGCTATACATATTTTTCCCCAACAGTTTATTTTAAAATGTTTCAGGTTGGGCTTAGTGCCTCAGTCTGTAATCCCAGCACTTTGGGAGGCCAAGGCGAGAGAATTGCCTGAGCCTGAGAGTTCAATACCAGCCTGGGCAACTTGGTGAGACCTCGTCTTTACAATAAATCACACACACACACACACAAACCCCTAGCTGAGCTTCGTGGCGTGCATCTGTAGTTCTAGCTACTTGGAACTGAGGCGGAAGGATCACCTGAGCCTAGCAGGTCGAGGCTGCGGTGGCCGTGAGCATGCCACTGCACTCCAGCCTGGGCAACAAGAGTAAAACTCCAACCCCCCCCAAAAAAAGTTTCAAATAGAAAAGTTGAAAGAATAATTTAGTGAATACTATATACCCATCACCTATATTTTGTAGTTAGCATGTTGCTTTATTTTTTTATTACACGTCTATTCATCCATCACTTCATCTTAGGGTTTGTTGTTTTTTTGTTTTGTTTTTGAGTTAGAGTCTAACTCTGAGGAGGCTAGGAGTAAAAGGAAGGATGGTGGTAATAATCAGAAGCTTATGTTGTTTATTCTAGGGAATGCTATGTCTAGGCTGCAGTGTAGTGGCACACTCATAGCTACTGCAGCCTTGATCTGCTGGACTCAGGCAGTCCTTCCACCTCAGCCTTTCAAGTAGCTGGAACCACAGGCACACGCCACCATGCCCACCTAACTTTTATTTATTTATTGTAGAGATGAGGTCTTGCCAAGTTGTCCAGGCTGGTCTCGAGCCTCTGGGCTCAGGCAGTCTCTCACCTCTGCCTCTCAAAGTGCTGGGATTACAAGTGTGAGCCACCATACCTGGCCTCATCTTAATTTTTGATGCATTTCAAAGTACGTTGAAGACATCAGGACACTTCACTCCAAGGATGTTTATCACTAGACTTCAGCATTTGTTTACAGTTTCCTTAGCTTTTATGTACCAGGTACATGGTAGGTACTTATCAAATGTTTACTAAATGCATGAATGGATCAATCAATTAAAAAAAAAAAAAAAAAACAAGAGAGAAAACTGGAGTCTGTACATTCATCAGTGGTAGGTCCCAGCCAAGTACGGTGGCTCACGCCTGTAATCCCAACACTTTGGGAAGCAGAGGCAAGAGGAATGTCTGAGCCCAAGAGTTTGAGACCAGTCTGGGCAAGTTGGCAAGACCTCGTCTGTACAACAAATCAAAAAACTAGCCAGACATGGTGGTGCACACCTGTAGTTCCTGCTACTTGGAAGGCTGTAGTGGAAAGATCATCTGAGTCCAGCAGGTCCAGGGTGTGGTAGCCGTGACCATGCCACTGCACTCTAGCCTGGGAGACAGAGTGAGACTTCGACTTGAAAAAAGAAAGAAAGTGGTAGGTCCCTATGTAGTTTGAAAAGGTCATTTCATATCTGCTGTCTTGACAGTCTCAAAAGAAAATTCCTCCCACCATTTCTTCCCATCACTCTTACATGTATACTGGACCCTACACATACCTGTGTTAGAACATTCCATTCTCAGAGGCAAAACATTTCATTCTCAGAAGCTGGGAAGAAGCTCCTTTTTAGGAGAATAAAGCCAGAATAAGTTGGTCCTCCTCTTCCAAGTAGTAATGAATTGGATAGCTTTGGGGTCCTGAACAATGACAGAAACAAGGAACCACAGACTAGAATTTAAAAGAATTTATTTTTTGACCTGAATGTTTTATAGCCTAGCCAACCTGTCACAGCCCTGTCACTTTTAGGCTGACTAATGAATTAAAGAATTAACATTTTCTGCTGTCTAATTTTTCAGAACCCAGCTGATAATTCATATTCTCCATGAAGGCTTTCCTCTACTAGCACATAGTGATTGCTGCATTTGCTGAATTCATTAAAATTTACTTGGCATTGCATTGAGAGATTTTGTTTTATTTCACTTTATTTCACTTTGTTTTATTTCACTTTATTTTTATTTTATTTAACTTTTTTTGAGTTGGAATCTTACTCTGTTGCACAGGTTGGAGCACATTCACAGCCACTGCAGCCTCAACTTCCTGGGCTCAGGTAATCCTTCCACCTCAGTCTTCCAAGTTGCTGGAGCCAGGGTTGCATGCCACCACACCTGGCTGATTTTTTTGATTTATAGTAGAGACGAAGTCTTGTCAAGTTACCCAGACCGGTCTCAAACCCCTGGGCTCAGGCAATCTTCTCGCCTCAACCTCCCAAAGTCCTGGGATTATAGGCATAAGCCATCATGCCCAGCATATTTAACTTATTTTTAACTAACCTTTTATTATTACAGAAGCAGTACGTGTGCACTGAAAAAAATTAGAAAACAGAGACAAGTCAAATCATTAAAAAATAAAAACATCACATTTCTACCTTCCAGAGATCACTGTTGAAAACAACTTAGTGCAGATCTTTAGGGACCGTCTTTGAGGCATATGTAAATACATCTATAATTTTCTTAAACCAAAATCATAAAATATGTTACATGTACTATTTTCTAACCTGCTGTTCCAATCAGTAATCTCCACCTTTCCTCTACAGTAATTTTTTATTATTTTGATCTTAAGTCATATTCAGATTTCCCCAGTTGACCTCAGAAGATGTCCTTTACAGTCGTTTTCATATATTAGGATCCAAACCAAGACCCTATATTATATCTGGTGCATTATATTTGGTCCCTGAAGCATTATTTATTTAGCACATTTCCTTTTCTTTTCTTAGGCCAGTGACATGTTGAAAAAACTGGGCCATTTTCCTGCAGAGAGATCCAGCTCTTGAATTTGTCTGGTTGCTTCCTTATAGTGACATTTAGCTTATTCTTCTATTCCCTGATATTTCCTATTACCTGGAGGTTATATGCAAAAGCTTGATGGATTTAGACCATGCATTTTTGGCTAGAAGATGTGTGCTTATGATGCCTTACCTCAGATGACACATAGCTGTTTGTCCCTTTATCAGTGATGTGAGATCCTTTATTGTTCAGTTTTGTTTTTCTCCATTTTACAAGAAAAGTAATCTATGGATTGTTTAGGCATTGAATTTTGAAAGCTGCTTTCAACACCACCAAATACAGGAACACAATTTTATCATATTTTGCAGTCATTGAGCATTTTGATGAAAATAGCATATTACCAACTGTATTTTCACATGTAACATTACTCCTTGGTTTTGGTCCTTAAACGTGCTGTTCTGATTTTGGAACATGAAACAGTTTTCATTGTGGATTAATAGAAATTACCCTTTTTCTCTAAGAATGAAGTTTAGAAGGCTACAAGTGTGATGGATGAGATCTGCCATTTGTAGAAATCACAAACAGAATTTTTTAATTCTAAGACTCTTTTAATGAGTACAGTTTTAGGAACATGCAAAATACAATCAAGGTTACTTGAATGTAACTCAGGAAGACATGACTGAACTATTTTTATAACTAAAATTATGATACTAAAATTAACTAAACACAAAGGAGTTTGAGAGTAGCTGTCTAGCAGTTAGTCTCCAACCCTGGAGTCAGACACAGCTTGAACAGAGGCATCTGGCCCTGGGCACTTGATCCCTGGAGGGGGCAGGATATGTGACTTTATGACCCTGTTTGGCATGTAAAATAATCTAAGAAACATAGTGGAATTTGTCTTTGCACACCAATTTCTTTCGAGGGATGCAGGAATCAGCATACCTTTTCTTTATTATCTCACCATTACCAGAGGTCAGGAGTCAGCATGGTTTAACTAGGTCCTCTGCTTAGAATCTTGCAATACTGCATTCATAGTGTTGGCCAGGCCAGATTTTTATCTGGAGCTCTGTGTCTCTTCTAAGCTCATTCAGGGTGTTAGCTAAATCCCATTTTACTTGCTGCTGTAGGACTGGGGCCTGTGGCTCCTAGAGGCTGCCCCATCCACAGGCAATTTATAGCACAGCTGTTTGCTTACTTAAGGTCAGCAACAGTGCAACTCTCTGCCTCTTCCAGGCTCTATTTTATTTCATCTTAAAAATCTCTACAAAGCCGGGCTCAGTGCCTCAGCCTGTAATCCCGCGCCTTTGAGAGGCTGAGGTGAGTGAATTGCCTGAGCCCGCGGGTTCGAGATCCGCCTGGGCAACTTGGCAAGACATCATCTCTACAATAAATCAAAATGAACCGGGTGTGGTAGTGCGCGCCTGTAGTTCCAGCTACTTGGAAGGCTGAGGCAGAAGGATCGCCAGAGCCCAGCTGGTCGAGGCTGCAGTAACCGGGAGTGGCCACTGCACTCCAGTCTGGGTGACAGAATGAGACTCCAACTCAAAACAAAAAATAAATAAGTAAATAAAAAATTGGGGAGGGGAGGGGATCAGAGTCTCACTCTGTCACTCAGGCTGGAGTGCAATGGCATGACCACAGCTCACCCCAGCCTCGACCTTCTGTGCTTAGGTGATCCTTCCACCTCAGCCTCCCGAGTAGCTGGGACTACAGATATATGCCACTATGCCCAGATAATTTTTTTTTTTTTTTAGAGACGAGGTCTCACTCTGTTGCCCAGCCTGGTAATTTTTTTTTTTTTTTAATTATTGTCTGTCTTGTTTCTTCAGCTATATTGGAGCTATGTCTTTTCCCCCATAGCTCTTAGCATAGTTGTGTTTTGCACAAAGAAGATAATTTTAGTTGGGTTGTTTCTGTAATTGTCGCTCCAGAGTAAGAATAAAAGTAGAAGAAAGTATTACATACTTACTGAGTACCAAGCATGATGCAAGACACTTTCTCTCATTTGATCGAATGTCAACCCTATGTGGTATATAACATTGTTGTGTTTTCTTTGAAATGAGAAGAATGAAGCTCAGAGATGCTATATGCATTACCTAAAGTCAGCACATATAGTGAACAGGCACCTAAAGTGAGATTCACATCAAAGAGAGCTGACTCTAAAACCCTGCTCTTAAACCCCTACTTATTGTAAATGAAGTTCTGAGGAATGCCCTTGTACCAAAATCTTTCTTTAAAAAGACCTTTTAAAAACCGTGCACAGTACAGAAGGAGCACACAACATATGCATACATATTGATGAAATATTATAATAAAAGTAAACACCAATATAGCCACTACACAAGTCAAGAAAAAGAGCGTTGCCAGCATAACTGTTATTTCCCCTCCACAAATGCAACCTCTTCTTCCGCCACATAGGAACCACTATCCTAACTTTTATGGTAATCATTTCTTTGGTGTATAGTGAGTTTTACCTGCTAAGTATGTATTCATAAATAATACCATTGTATTTTGTCTTTCTGGAATTTTATGCAAATGGAATCACACAGTGAATTATTTTGTCTGACTTCTTTTGCTTAACATTTTGTTTTTACAGTTCATCCATGATGGTATAGGTAGCTTAGTTAATTCATTTGCTTAGTTATATTATTTTTGTATAAATATTAACAAATCTATTTCACTGGTGATTGTTGTTTATAGATTTTAGTCTTAACAAATAAAGCTGCTATAAACAATCTTGGACATATTGTCGAGTGCACACATTTCTATAGGATATATACCTAGGGCATTGCTAGGTACATAAATTTTTGACAGTTTCTCCCATTATTTTCTGATGATAGATTCCTAGCCGTAAGATTAATAGATCAGAATGTGTTACAATGGAAGGTGATTTCAGGACCTCTGTGAATTTCCTCCATTATCAGTAAGGTAGCCTTTATTATAATTATTTTTTTTTCTGCCACAATGTAAACCAGCTACACTTTGTCCTATCTGTAGTAACAAGCTATAGAATCAATAATTTTGCTCATTTACATGTTTTATGCCCTGCCTTGAATGCAGGGCTGTGTCTTATTCAGTGCCTAACATATTGCCTTGCCTATGGTAGATCTTCGGTAACTGAATGGTATTGCTACAGCATTGTTTGGAATTGTTGCCTTTGCTGTATTTGTGCTCTTCTCTAGTATGTTGTATCAATAAATGATAATCTTGAGTTATAGAACACCTTCTCTCTCACCTAGGAGTCTGAAATGACAGATTATTTGGAACTGATTATTTTTGACTCGAAATAATTTTTCTGGCATTTAAATGCACTTTAATCTAGAGGCTCCACATTTTCTGTCTTTTTAAGCTTCTTTAATGTTCTCCATCTTAGCATCCCAGATAGACATAGACATTGACTGAGAGGAAGGAAGCAGGAAGGAGTTTAAGTAGAATACTGCTCAGCAGTGAGGTAGCACTTTATTCCTGAAAGCCTCCACAGACATTAACTAATCAATTTCTAACATCTTGGAGAAGTAGGAAGTAAGTTTTTATTATATATTTAATAGCTGAGAAAATGAGATATACTTTTAATCTCTTAACTCATTCTGAGATGTTAATGTTCACTTGCAAACAACCTTATTTGTTTAAATTAATAAAGACATTCTTTGTAGCCTGGTCTACGTGATATATTCCTACTTTTAAAAAATCTCAATTTGTTTTAATAGATTCGTTCCTTTGACCTTCTATTTTTTCAGAAGGAGACAACCGAGTCAACTTCCAAGCTTACTGGTTTCATTTCCACTAGACAGTGTCCAGAAGTGGCAAGCTACTCTGGCCCCCTCACCATCTTTAGAAAAACAAGAAAACAGATGCCAGCTCAGAATAATAAGCCGTGTCTTACTGCCCCTGAAGGGTGACCTTGCAGTGTGTAGATAGTTTATCTCATGTTTTAGAAGCCCTGAGGAAACAGAGGCCAGGTTGCTTACATGTGTTAACTCATATCCATCCAGTAAGCCAGTAACAGTTAGGAATGGAGTCCAAAGATAGGTGATCTCCATCACAATACTTTCTCCTTAAGCTAGTGGTTCTTAACCTGTTTTTCATCAAGACACACGCTCAAATGCTTCTGTAAACTTCAATTTGCCCTGAGGGCTAGCTGTAATTATACATTTTCTCTCTCTCTTGAAAAAACATAGTGAGTGAGCATTTTGAATTTGCTCTTAGTGATATTTTTTGAAATAAAGCTTTTACTTAATTACAAATGACTTGCAACTTATCTCATAATTGATCATGGCCAAACATCAATTGTTCATAGTTAGAGCCTTATATAAGTGTTTAAAATTTTTTTTCCAAACAAGTACATAAACGTTGCTAGAAGTCTTTTAGTACATTTGATTTCTTAAGCCAAAAAAGAAAATAAATAATCAATTTTCCCTTTCCACCTGCTCACATCAATATTGAATGTAATTTTTTTCATTGTAGATGCTCAGTACAACTGTTAGTCCGACCATGCATCTAGAGACCATGAAAGATACTGTTATTAGATTCTTAAATTATATGAAGACTATTTTTAAAAATATGAATTGAGAGATAGCAAGAACTGAGAGCTGGAGTTTATTAGAAAACACTTCAGGGAGAATGTGGGATTTAAAGAGCCTCTAGAATTTAGATGATCAAACTGTAGGTATTACAAGGAAAAGGAGTGGATAGATTCTGATTCGGATAAGTTTGGGCTCCTGCACCCTCCCCTATGTTCAAGGAATCTCACCAGCTTTTTATCCCCACATACTATCTGTGTTACTTCCCCAGTGACTACACAGAAAATAATTCTGTACTCATTGGTGAAACCCTTTGGGGCTAATCCTTGCTAGCATTACTCTGTTTCCATGGCAGCCATCAGATGATACAGAATCTTAGTAAGGCAAGATGTGAGAAGTTTTTTATCAACAAATGCCTAATTTTACTGGTTGAATGTCCCACTGAGGGATTACTAGACTACTTAGCTGCTATATACAAAAAATCTAAACTCTGCTTTTCCATATTTCCATGTTTGAACATTTAGTAGGAAGTACTTTTAAGAAAAAAATCTTGCCATGGATTTTATCTGTAAGGAAATATCATTATGCTTGAATTCTGTTTTAATAGTTTATGTAAAACAGACATAACAATAAAATAAATCTGGGAGGTAAAAAAAGTGTTTATATGAGGGGAACCCCCCCAAAAAGGAATTTTTTGGAAGGGGCGGGCCCCTTGTAGTATAGGCTTCCCCCTGCTAGGTAAGTGTTCTAGGAACCTGTTGGCATCAGTGTACCAGCTGGCATTGTTGTGAGAGGCTGCATGCATTTGGCTTCAGTGAGTTTTTTTTGGAGATTCTTTCAACATTTGTCCATTTTGTAATGAGTGATTTACAAGCCTACACTGTGCTGAGTGTTTGGTTATTGACCAAAAATGGCATGACCCCCCTTCCCCACCCTCCCTATTCACCTGATCTTGCCCAAGCAACTGTTTTTTGTTTCCCTGAATGAAAAAATCCTCAAAGGGAAACATTTTGCTGATGTGCAAAAGGTGAAACCAGTAAACGGCAGAAGCACTAAAAGGCATCAAAATTGATGAGTTCAAAAACTATTTTGAGATGACTAAAGTTTTTAGGTGACTGAAATTTAAACACGTAAGAATAAATAAACAATTTTGTATAAATTCTGAGGGGTCTTGGGGGGTCCCCCTCATATCTAATTTATACAGAGTCTGTGACTGTTGATAAGTAATTAGGGCAAAGGCCAAATTTTGGCATGATTTATCTTGTCAGTTTTACTTAAATTAAAGGGAAGATTTAGGGCAATCCTCTTTGGGGACCTCTTCTACCACTGGGGCTTTTCCTATCTTCTAATAAATTCCCACTAAAAAAAAATTAAAGGGAAGATTTGAAAATAAAATTCTTAATACTTAAATTTTAATCATAAAAATGAAACTCGTTATATTGTATGGGGATTTTACAGAATTCGTTTTGTTCCCTGTTATAGACATCCTCAAGTTGAAAATGAGTTGATATATACGGTTTTCCCAGTATTCACATGTGTCTACTATGTGCCTGACCTGGTTCTGATTACTGGGGTTATGGCAGCAAGCAAAACAAAAGGCCCTGACCTTTTGAAACTTACATCAAGGGCAGAGAGAGAAGGGCAATAACTCAATTAACAAAGAACTATCTGTCAGGTAAGATAAGTGCTACAGAGAAAAATTAAACAGAGGGAAGGAATAGGGATCAACACAGGTAGGATTAGAGTGAACAAAGGAGGCCTCTCTGATAAGATGACATTTGAGAAGCGACCTGATTGGAATAAGGAAACAGGTCTTGTGAATATCTGAGGCAAGAGTGTTCCGGGCAAAGGGGAAACAGATGCACATAATTAGTATAAGTATGTTTGATAGGGCTAAGGACAACAAGGAGGCCAGTATTAAGTGGAACAGAGAGAATGCAGTGGAGAAAAAAGGAGTTTTAGGATAAGATTGGGGTGGGGGGAGGAATCCTGTAGAATTTTAAAAGCCATGATAAGGACTTTATTGTATTTTATTCTGAGTAAGATAGAAAGCTTCTAGAGGGTTTTAAGCAGTGACATGGTCTAACTTGGGTTTCTAAAGACTGCTATGTTGCATGGAGAAAGGCTGCAGGAGGCAAGGGTGGGAGCAGACACCAGGTAGGTGGTTCTGTAGTCAGTAGTCTAGGTGGGCAGTGGTACTGGCTGGAACCAGGGTGGGAGAGTAGAGACAAGAAGTAGTTGGATACTAAATATTTATTTTACTCTATAAATACTCATTAGCACTTAATATATGTCAGGCACTGTTCTAATGACTTTATTAATATCAGCTGGTTTCAGCTGGGCACGGTGGCTCACACCTGTAATCCCAGCACTTTGGGAGGCAGAGGTAAGAGGATTGCCTGAGGTCACAGGTTCCAGACCAGCCTAGGCAACTTGGTGAGACCTCGTCTCCACAATAAATCAAAAAATTAGCTGGGCGTGGTGGTACACCTATAGATCCAGCTACTTGGAAGGCTGAGGTGGAAGGATCACTTGAGCCCAGCAGGTTGAGGCTGTGTTGGCTGTGAGCATGCCACTGCACTCCAATCTGGGCGACAGAGTGAGACTCCAACTCAAATATATATATATTTTTTTTTTATTTATATATAATATATATATTAAAATATATGCGCATGTATAAATCAACTTGTTTCATGTTCATAACAGTCCTCAGGTAAATTTCAAAGGTAGCGCTCATGGGACATACAGATGGATTGGATGGGTTATATGAGGGGGAATAAATAAATCAAGGATATTCCTGTAAGGGGCCTCAAATGCTGAAGAATGAAGTTGCCATCTCCTGAGAAGGGGAAGACTCAAGGAGGAGCATGTTTGGGTAAAAGCCCCTAGAATCAGAATCAGGAGTTCCTATTTGGACATGTTGTGTTCATGACATGCATTAGCTGTCCAAGTGGATGTGTCCAAGTGGAGTAGGCAGTTGGATATGAAAACCTGCAGTCAGAGAAGAGGTTAGGCTAGATATAAATTACAAAAGCAATCTCAAAGCATTCAGAAAGAAGTGCCAACTGGTGTCCGTTTTTGCTGCTAAACTTAGCCAGATGTGGACACGGGGGCTGTCTTCCCTTGGGTGTGGTTGTATAGTAGCGTTATCATTGGCTTTAGGATCAGACCTGCATTTGAATCCTAGCTCCATCATTTGCTAGTTAAGTGACCTCAATTATATGACTTAATCTCTTCTAGCTTCAATTTCCTTATCTATAAAATGGGGTTCACAGTACTCATCCTTAACATTGTAATCCCAACTACTGAGGAGACTGAGTGGGGAGGGTGACTTGAGCCCAGGAGTTCAAGGCCAGCCTGGGCAACAAAGCAAGACCCTTTCTCTAAAATAATAATAATAATAATAATAATAATAATAATAATAAAATGAAATAATAAATGTGTGTTACCTAGAGCAGTGCTTGGATATAGAAAGTGCTTAATAAATATTTGTTACCTTCCTTTTTCTCAGGTTTAGTTTGTTGCCTTCAGCCCAGTCTAACAGAACATGAATTTATCTTCCAGGATGAAAGAACCCTGAATTTACAGCCTATTCCCCACCCCCCTTTTTTTTGACAAGCTCCAAAAACGATTCAAATCTATCTCTTATCAAATGAGAATGACTTTCTTTAAAAAAAAAAAAACTTTAGTGAGGGCACAGGGAAAGAAGTTGTGGTTTCTGAGTATTAAACGATTCTGCATGTAAAATTAAGGTGAAAATATAGGTAGAAACACCAAGCAACAAATCCATGGATCAGTCATGGGTAATTTACATCAAAGTCTAAGTAAATCTACTTGAGCCATGGTGATGACCTATAGGAGGAAATAGTGCCCTTTACTGGGGATGGGCTATTTAATCAAAGGGAATTATCTCATTAATCCCCTGGTGATCCTGGTGGAACCTTACTAAAGGGGCACTTCTGGGGTTTAGCTTAATCCCAGTTCTGTTTTCTAGTCAATAGCTTGACTTTCGCAAAAAGTGTTCACTTAAGGTGTTCAGATTTTATCTCATATAGTAAACATTTGAGTATCCACTATGTACTGTGTACTTTATTAAGGAAACAAAGCTAAATAGGAAATATAATTCTTGCTCTTAAGTTCTTCTCAGTCTAAGAGAGAAAACAGACATAACAAATAAGCAAGAAAGAGTGTGTAATATGGGCTTTAATCGAGTATTACAGTTCTGTAAATAATGTGGTAATTTTTACCCTGAAAGATTATAAAGGCAATATTGAGGTCACCTCTGAATGGGGTTCTGAAGGTTAAGAATTTATCAGGTATTAAATAAAAATAAAAATTTTTAAATGGAGAGAATGATAGAGCATGAAAAAGAAAGAATTTATCAGGTGAAAATTTCAGGGAAAGACATTCTAAAAAGGAGTACACCATGAGTGAAGTCATGGAAGCATGTACAGGCAACTTGGCACTTTGGAGAAAAAGACATAAATTAATAATCTTGTTCTTAGGGACGAAGAAAGAAAGTGGCCACTAATTTGGAAAGCAATCTTTCCCTAATTCTTTCCCCCAAACAAGAACATTTTAACTTTCTAACCTCCTTTTTAGGTCTGGATAAGTCCCCCGGTGAGCTATATGACCAAAAGTGGGAGGGGGGAGGGGAGGACATTAAAAAAACAACAGAGTTTTCTCTCTTTGTTAGGATTAGACATGACAGTTATTTTCTGACAGAATCCTCAGTAGGTCCCTGTGGCATCATTTGTCTTGCAGTAAAGGGCTCCTCAGTGTAAACCCCAGCCCATTCCTACCTGCCTTAGATTGAAGTTGGCTAAGTAGAATGTCATTCTAAGTGTCGGCCTTCCCCAGCCTTCCTGTTTATTATTAAGAGTTTCCAACTTCTTTTCCAACTATGTCCATGCAATCTCCTTTTGAAAGCATAAACATTGCACATTCCAGGAAGTCCAAGGTACTCAAAGTATTTTCAACACTAAGGGAATAGAGAAGTCAGCTCCAAGGTGGATATGTTCTCGGGGGCTATACAATGCCTCAATTTAGCTGGAAAGTAATTCTTTTAGCTTGTCTACAGTTTCATATCCATTCACTCCTTTACCTGCAAAACCTTTCAAGATCTCTCTGTTATTGCTAAACTACCATTCATGGATGAAAGATAGCGCCTAAATTCCCTACAACTCTGCCTCCATTAGGACTATCCTCTCTGTCCTCTATCAGTCCCTATGCAAAATTTTCTTAAGTTCTTTCTTCAGGCTCTCTAAGATCTGATGTTATTTGTATTTTCTTTATTAGATTTTTCTGTTCCAGTGACGTAATCCTCAGATTTTCAGAGTTGACCTTTGAGATTAGATTAGAGCTGACCTGGTTTATAATAATGATGAACATAAATACAGTTACAACAGCTAACAAATATAGTGCCTACTGTGTACCAGACACTGTTCTAAGCATCTTACATATATTATTTAATTCACACAACCTTATGAGGTAGATACTACTTTATCCACATTTTATAAGTGAGGAAGCTAAGACACAGAATTAAGCAGTTTGCCTGAGGTCACATAGTATAGTCACTGGTAGAGAAGAAAGACTATTCTTTTTAGACCTTGAGTTCTCGCACAAGAACTGTATCTTATTCATCTTTGTAACCTCAATTCAAAGTAAAATAAGTATTCCATCCATGTTAGAATTAGTGCAAAGGGCCAGGCCATTAAGCTAACACAGAGGATTGTATCATTTGGTTTTAAAAAAAAAAGGCCTGAATCACTCTCATTGTGCATACAGTATATTGGGAATATCTGGGGCCTGTTTTATTGTGAGCTGTCATAGAACATTTAAAAATAAGATTAATGGTGGGGCTTGGTGGCTCAGCCTGTAATCCCAGCACTTTGGGATCCTAGGCAAGTGGATTGCCTGAACCTGCGGGTTTGAAACCAGCCCAGGAAACTTGACCAGAGCTTGTCTCTACAATAATTAATTAATTAATTAATTAATTAATTAATTAAAGATTTTAAAAAATCTATCCTCTCTAACTTCTGAAATATTTTTTATTAACTAGCATTAGGGATCTGACATTAAATAATAGTCCTCTATCAGAACAAAAGCAGGATTAGCATTTGTCCTTTTTTTCTTTTACAATTAGAGCTTGTGCTGCTGAAGTTGCTAGTCTTTGATGCTGAGGGATTACATTTGTAATAGTGATTAAAAGGATGATAATAACAAAACTGTTCTTGTACCACAATTTTAAAGTTAGTTCAAATAAAACAAAATTAGACATGGCTTAGTGGGCGTATATCTTCTAAATGTCAAAGAGTGCCTTTTACACATGCCTCCTATAAACAGGACTGCCAATAAAGCATTGACTTTATTAGGCATTCCCTCACCATGAGTAATAGCACTGTTTGTGGTATCAGACATTCCAGGGGATGAATTTTTGACATCCCTGAAAATCATCCAATATATAGCTATTTGTTTTTGACTAAAAAAGGGTAATGAAATGGAAAGAAGCTGGAGTCAAGAGCTAACTAGCTCTGTGTTGTGGTCAAGATCCTTACCTTCACTCGGGTTGTGCCCTAATAGGCCTAACTTTGTTGACCCTTGCCTCAGTTTCATCACCTGTAAAATTAGGGGTTTGGACCTAATTTCTCTGAGGTTTCAACTCTCAAGTTGCATATTTTCCTTTGAGTTAATACCAGTATTCTATTTGGAGTTTTCATTTTATCATAAATGATTATAACAGTTATAATATATTCCATTTTTAATCTGTGCTAAACATTTTATATACATTATTGCATTTTTCATGATGAGGGAATGCATAACTCGAAAGATAAATCACAATCTTTCAGATGAGGAAACTGAGGTTAGATAATTTTCTCAAGGTCACACAGCTATGTGCTTTGTTATTTCTTTTCCCTAAGACAGTTACTATATTTTACCTGAGTTATTTGTGTACTTCTCATACCACCTGTCAGTTTATATAGATATTTATTCTATTCTTTATATTGGCTGCTTCATGAGGGTTCATCTCATCTCCTTCAGCTACTTATGGATGAAGATTGTTTCATACTTTTTTATCTCTCTCACAGAGATATGAAACTTTGTACATTTTCAAAATTGAAGATTAGAAAAAAAAGCAAATTATTTATTTTCCTCCTCAGTCTTTCTGAGCTTACACTTTGACGTTTGTTGTGATTATTGCATCATTCTTCCCAGCCTTATTATTACTGAAATTCCTCATCTTTGATGTTACCAACTCAATTTTTTTTCCTCTCACCTTTCTCTCTAGAGTGATGTCTTATGAATTTACCTTTTAAAAAAAAAAAATATATATATATAGGGTCTCACTATGTTGCCTAAGCTGGAATGCAGTGACTATTCACAAGAACAACCACAGCCACACAGCCTCAAACTCCTGGGCTCAAATAATCTTCCTGCTCCAGCCTCTCAAGTAGCTGGGACTACATGTGCATGCTGCTGCACCTGGTTGAACTTATTTATTTTTTAAAAGTGAAATTAAGCCCGGCTGGGTGGCTCAGCCTGTAATCCCGTGCCTTGGGAGGCTGAGATGAGTGGATTGCCTGAGCCCGCAGGTTTGAGACCCACCTGGGCAACTTGGCAAGACCTCATCTCTACAATAAACAAAAAAATCAGCCGGGTGTGCTAGCGCGCACCTGTAGTTTCAGCTACTTGGCAGGCTGAGGCAGAAGGATCGCCAGATCCCAGCAGGTCGAGGCTGCGGTAGCTGGGAGCGGCCACTGCACTTCAGTCTGGGCGACAGAGTGAGACTCCAACTCAAAAAAAAAAAAAGTGAAATTAGGCCAGGCACGATGACTCAAGCCTGTAATCCTAGCAGGTTGGGAGGCCGAGGTGAGAGGATTGCCTGAGCCTATGGGTTCAAGAACAGTCTTAGCAACTTAAGTCCTCAACTCTACAATAAATCAAAAAAAATAGCTGAGTGGAGTAGTGCATGACTATAGTTACGACTACTTGGAAGGCTGAGTTGGAAGGATCACCTGAGCTCAGCGGGTTGATGCTGGGTGGCCGTGAGTGTGCCACTGCACTCCAACCTGGGCGATAGAGTGAGACTCCAACTCAAAACAAAAGAAAGAAATCTTCCCGTGTTTATGTGGGTAGATGCATATAGCATTCCATCACACTGATATGCTATGGCTTTTTTTTTTTTTTTTTGAGCTGGAGTCTTACTCTGTCACCAGACCAGAGTGCAGTTACACCCTCACGGCCACCACAGTCTCAACCTGCTGGGCTCAGGTGGTTCATCCGCCTCAACCTTCCAAGTAGCTAGAACTACAGGCACACGCCACCACACCCAGCTAATTTTCTGATTTATTATAGAGATGAGGTCTCGCCAAGTTGCCCAGGCTGGTCTCAAACCTGTGAGCTCAGGCAATCCTCTCACCTCGGCCTCCCAAAGTGCTGGGATTATAGGCGTGAGCCACCGTGCCCAGCCTTTTAATACAATCTACTAGCAGTGAACATTTAGATTGCTTCCACTGTTTTACTATTAAAAATGATGCTGTGGTAAACATCCTTGTATTGAACATCCACACATTTTGGACATAATGAGGGTTTCATCTACCTGCATCCCATATCTGAACGAAGGTAGCACAGCAGATGCCCACAGCCATTCTCACATAGCCCCATAAATGTGCAGGAACTCAGTAGTGGCTGGATTGGCAAATATTTACCTTCACAGGTTTCAAACTTGGGGTTGTTCAGAAAACCGATATTCATTAAACACTAAAATAAAATGAGAAGCTTGAGCAATGTGAAACTTCATTTTGTTAAAATTTCAAATTTTTTACCTAAACAGATTGTTAGATGTTTGCTTCTGTGTTTGCTTTGGTTTAGTAGTAAAGTAGTACTTTGTGAGGTCTAGAGAGAATGCCCTATATTATGAAATGAAAATAGAACTTATTTTCTAATAAGAAAGCATAAACCACTCATTGTAAAAATATGTATTTAGTACCAATGATGTGGTAAATAAATGTACTGGGTGTTAGAGGTCAAAGTCTAGGAGAGGAGGGATTAAAATAATTAGTAAAATAAATTTCTTTTCTTTATTTTTTTTTTGAGTTGGAGTCTCACTCGGTCGCCCAGACTGGAGTGCAATGGCCGCTCCCGGCCACCGCAGCCTCCACCTGCTGGGCTCCGGCTATCCTTCCGCCTCATCCTTCCGAGTAGCTGGAATTACAGGTGCGCGCTACCACCCCCGGCTAATTTTTTTTTTGTTTGTTTGTTTTGATTTATTGTAGAGATGAGGTCTCCCTGTCCAGGTGGGTCTCGAACCCGCGGGCTCAGGCAATCCACTCACCTCAGCCTCCCAAAGCGCGGGATTACAGGCTGAGCCACCGAGCCTGGCTAATAAATTTCAAAGTAGTTGAAACGTAGGATGAGAAACCAGGAAAAGGAAATGTTTTCTTTCCTCTAAATGCATATTTGCAAACATTAGGAATCTACTAAGTTTAAAGTTTGTTTTGCTTTTTTTTCTTTAACCTTCCTCTATCAACTGTACTGCTAAAATTATAAGTCCCTGTTTCCTGTGATTTACTTTTTAATCCTTCTCTGTCTTTCCCTTGCTTACTATGTAACTAAGGCATCCTGTCTGGGTTTCAGTTTCATCTGTATAATGAGGGGGTTCAAATAACTGATTTTTTTTTTTTTTAGTAATTCCAGCTCTGACATTTTTAGAATCTAAGACAGGACCAGATCTGTCTTCACTATTGTATCTCTAGTGCACAAAAAGGATTTACTAACCTTTTGTTGACATTTATTTTTAAATTTGAGGTCTGTGTGTCTACTCTAATTCCTTGGAGATTTTTTCTTGTTTTATTTTTATTCTGTAGTTACCTACTGTACATTTAGACATTATCATTTTAGTTTATCAAGGACAGTTTCTGTCAGCCTTTAAAGATGTTTGGTCAGTTCAGGCATTTCTTGAGTATCTACCATAGACCAGGTACTGTGCTAGCTACTGGGAACACAAAAATGAATTAGATACAGTTACTTTTCTTAAAAAGCTTAAAATCAGATGAGAGAGAAGGGCTCAAAAGCAGATAACGATAGTAAAATGTAGGGTGTGTAGTGCTAGATTCGTTTCCAGCGTGCTATGAGAACACAAAGGAGGAGTACTCTGGAAGGCCTGGAAACACAGAAAGCTTCTTGGAGGAGATAATGCTACAGCTAAGTCTGGAAAGACAAGGAAGAGTTAGTCCTATGAAAAATTGAGAAAAAGCATGCTGAGAAAGAGAACAGAGATAAAGGAGATGGTGTTACAGGAGAAGGGAGGTTGTCAGAGGACTGACCTTGGAAGCCCTTTCGTGCCTGTTGATAGCATAACAGGGAACCATTGGAAGATTTCAGCAAGAAGATGTCTTTTCATATTTACAGTTTTATATGTGTCTTTTTTATTTTAAAGAGATCTGCTAATATGGGCCTGATTAATGGGCATTATGGGAACCAAGTCTTTTCCCTAAGGCATCCTGTCTGGGCTTGGTAAAACAGGAAAGGTTCCTTCTGTCTCCATTTGAAGATCATCACTTAGTCTCTGATGTTATGCAGTTTCTTTATGATGTATCTAGATGTAGATTTCTTTTTATTTATTCTGCTTTTGGGTTCATGGGCTTCTTAAGTTTGTGAATTGGTGTCTTTTCATTGATTAGGAAATTATCAACAACTGTCTTATCAAATACTGCCTCTATCCCATTCACTGTGTCCTTTTTGGAATTGTAGTTTAAACTTAAAAGAATATACTAACATATCTCTTCTATTTTCCATCTGTTTTTGTTCTGTAGTCTGGATAATTCCTTCTGACTACTCTTCTAATTGAATAATTTTTTCTTCAACTGTTTCATGTGTTCTTAAACTACTTACATTAAGTTATTATGAAGCTGCAAAGCCTTTTACCCCTGAAAGTAGGTATACTAATTTAGACTTCCACCAATGTATGAGAATTCCAATTATTCATATTGCCAGCATTTTGTGGTTTTGATTTTTAATTGTAGGCTTCTTATGAGCATATAGTTGTATCTCACTGTGGTTAAAAATTACATTTCTCAGCCAGGCTTGGTGGCTCAGCCTGTAATCCCGCGCCTTTGGGAGGCTGAGGTGAGTGGATTGCCTGAGCCCGCGGGTTCGAGACCTGCCCGGGCAAATTGGTAAGACCTCATCTCTACAATAAATCAAAAATTAGCCGGGCGTGGTAGCGTGCGCCTGTAGTTCCAGCTGCTTGGAAGGCTGAGGCGGAAGGATCACCGGAGCCCAGCAGGTCAAGGCTGCGGTGGCCAGAAGCGGCCGGCCACTGCACTCCAGTCTGGGTGACAGAGTGAGACTCCAACTCAAAAAAAAAAAATTACATTTCTCTGGTGACTAGTGATATAAAATACTTTTTCATGTGCGTATTGGCCATTCATTTATCTTGGGCTGTGAAGTGTCTGTTCAAATCTTTTGCCCGTTTAAAAAATTAGGTTGTCTTTTTATTGAGTTAAGAGATTTTTATATATTCTGAATACAAGTCAGATATATGTGTTGTAATATGTTTTCACCCAATCTGAGACTTATAGATTTATTTTCTTAATGATATCTTCTAATGTTTAGAAATTTTTAATTTTTATACTACCCATTAATTTTTAAATTTTAAATTATTGTTTTTTATTTCTAGATATCTTTGGTCTTTTTCAAATCTACTAAGGTCATATTTTATGTTTTCCTCATCCCTGGAGATATTTTTAGCCTTTTATTTCTCTAAACATACCACAGTAGTTTTATAATCTATCTGATAATTTTGGGATCTGAAGTCTTTATGGATCTATTTCTACTGGTTCTTGCTCATGAGTCCTTATTTTCATGGGTACATGTTTGTTTGTTTTTTACTATAATCTGCTTATTTTTATTAGAAAACTATTTTTGGAGATTATCTGATCTTTGGATTGAAGGTACCATCCTCCAGAGAGGATTTGTGTTTTGTTCTGCCAAGTGTTGTAGCGACTCAACCAATCTGGGATTTTTAAAAGGTTAGACTTAAATAAAACTTGCAAAAACAATATGGATTCTCATATACCCTTCATCTAGCTTCCCATAGTGTAAACATTTATGTAATCATAGCACAGTTATAAAAACCAGGAAATTAGCATTGAGACACTACTATTAAGTAATTTGCATACCTAATGGAATTTTTCCAGTTTCTCCACACATTTTCTTCTTTTTTGATCTGATCCAGTATCCAGTCCAGGCTCCCATATTGCAGTTAGAGGTCATGTTTCTTTTCTTTCCTCCAGTGTCTGACAGTTCTTCATTCTTCCTTTGTTTTTCTTGAACTTGATTCTTTTGATAAATACTGATCAGTTATTTAGTAAAAAGTCTCATCTGGGTTTGTCTAATGCTTATCACTATTAGATTGAGGTTATGCAATTTTACCAAAGATATCCAGAATGAAGTTGTGCCCTTCTCAGTACATCATGTGGAGGACATGTGGCGTTGATATGTCTTTACTGGCAATGTTAACTTAGACCAATTGGTTAAGGTAGCATTTGCTAGACTGCCTACTTGACATTTATTATTTTTGAATTTAATAAATTTTATGGGGAAATACTTTGATGGTGTGTAAATATCCTGTTTCTTATCAAACTTTTGCCCACAAATTTCAACATTCATCCTCTGGTTCCTGCCTGCAACAGTTATTACTGTGATGCTTGCCTAATAATTATTTGCTATTTTCATCATTTCTTCTACATTTATTCTTCTGTAAGGAATAACAGTGCTTCCCCCACCCCCTGTTTGTTTATTCTGTTATTTGTCAGTGTGGACTTATGAGTATTTATCTTATCCCATGTGTTATAATCCATTACTGTCATTATTTGTTTATTAATCAGATAATCCCAGCCCTAGACATGGGAAGCTCCTTCACATTGACTCCTGTGTACATTCAGTGTGCCACCATAATTTTTTAAGCACTTTCCTACTTTTCAGTACCATGAGATGTTCCAAACTCTTCTTGTAATTTTTTTCTGCCGCAATCCAGCCATTTCTCCAATGAGTCTTACTTCATTTATTAGAGAATGGTATTTAGAAACCAAGATCTGAGTACTAGGTATGTGTATTACTACTAGAGCATTATTGCATTTGGGCACCGTAGAGAACAGAGCTAGGAGATAAGTATATGTACACTAATCGGAAACACACATCTGTATTTACTTCTCAGTCTCCCAACTTGTGTGTATTTATATGAAAATTTATAAGTTCATGCTGATACCTCTGATTCTAATCCAACACCGCAGGGTTCATTCTAGCCTTCCCTTTTTCTTTACTTATAACTTTCTCTGCAAGAGAAAAACGTTCTCATAATCCATAATATGTTTACTTATTTGTTCAATCCTGTTAAATACATAACAATAGTTTCAGAACTGTCAACCCATAGCTCTGTGAGAAATAAATTTATTAACTATAATACAGTATCTGTGTATATTTCCTTTTCTTTTGAACCTTGCAGTGTATCTTTCAGAGTTATATAGATTAGTTTATTTTCTTCTCTTTGAAGTGTGGTTATATTATTCACTTGTAAGGCAGTTAGGTTTATTTGTTACTGCTTGTGTTCCACTGGTTTGTTGTAATTATTTGCATATGTGAAACTTAACCGTGGCTGTCACTATCTTATCAGCTCTTTGCTTGTAAGAAGTCTTTTCTATTTATTCAGCATTTTTCAGTAGGAGTTAGTCCAAGTAACCTAGCCCATTGTAGTAGGAAATGAAGCCCTTTTTTTGGGAAAAGTATTGGTGAAAATCTTATTGTCTTCAAACATTAAGGAAAATATAAATACATAACACTTCACTTCTGAGCTTTATTTCTGAAAGGCTTTCGGGAGGAATTGGCATGCTCAAGTCCAGTGAGAACAAAAACTATTTATTTATTTATTTTTGAGGTGGGATCTCACTCTGTCACTCAGGCTGGAGTACAGTGGCATGATCACGATGATCATGGCTTAGGCAATCCTTCCACCTCAGTATCTTGAGCATCTGGGACTACAGGCACATAACACCATATTGGCTAATTTTTTTTTTTTTGTAGACATGAGGTTTCGTGATGATGCTCAGGCTGGTCTTGAACTCCTGGGCTCAAGCAGTCCCCCTGCCTCGGCCTACCATAGTGCTGAGATTACAGGCTGAGCCACCACACCTGGCCAGAAACTATTTTGGATTTTTCACTTTTGTTCATCTTCCAGTGGATACCTTTCATTTTTATTACTATAAATGATCAATAGTAAAAAGGAGCTTCATCTTGTAATATGCTATTAGTAGGTTTAGGGAACTCATTACCAAATTTGAAAATTTTTAACAGTAAAACTTTGAATATCAGAAAATACGTTGGTTAATTGGACTTTCCAGTTTAGCAAAGATAATTTTAAAAATTGGTTCAAATTAATATGGATTTTCTTTTCTAAAGTATATTTATCTACCTTTCTGACACAATAAGTGAATAACATTCACTTCTACTCACATAAGTTCTACTACCACTGCCCTAGTGACATGTATTCATCAGTGCATTGTAATTGCAAAATATGAGAAAATTCCAGATGCCTAACAGTAAGGGAGTAGTAAAGAAAATACTTTATGGAATATTATACAGTCATATAAAGTGATGATTAAGAAGAATAATGATGTAGAAATGATAAGTGAAAAAAGAAAAAGTGAAAAAAGAAAAATTCTATATAAACTATATGATCACTGTCACTGTACACACACACAATCATAGAAAGATTAGGGAAAAATAAAATGCTAGCAGTGCTTTTAAAATAACTATATTCTGGCCGGGCTCAGTGGCTCAGCCTGTAATCCCAACACTTTGGGAGGCCGAGGTGAGTGGATTGCCTAAGCCCATGGATTTGAGACCAGCCCGTGCAACTTGGAGAGACCTCGTCTCTACAATAAATAAAAAATTAGCCGGGCATGGTAGTGCGCACTTGTAGTTCCGGCTACTTGGAGGACTGAAAAGGATCGCCAGAGCCCAGCAGGTCGATGCTGGGGTGGCCATGAGCATGCCACTGCACTCCAACCTGGCGATGGAGTGAGACTCCAACTCAAAAAAATACACACACACACATATTCTGCTGGGTGTGGTGACTCACACCTGTAATCTCAGTACTTTGGTAGGTGGAGGTGAGGATTGCCTGAGCCCAGAGGTTCGAGACCAGCCTGGGCAACTTGGTGAGACCTCGTCTTTACAACAAATCAAAAAATCAGCCAGGTGTGATGGTACGCACCTGTGGTCCCAGCTACTTGAAAGGCTGAGGCAGAAGGATGGCCTGAGCCCAGCAGGTCGAGGCTGTGGTGCCTGTGAGTGTGCCACTGCACTCCAGCCTGGGTGTCAGAGTGAGATTCTGACTCAATAAATACATATATACATACATACATACATGCATACATACATAAAATAATCATATTCTGTGATGGAATTTTGTTACATTTAAATTTTAAAATAAATTTAATTATTTTAAAAGTATTGTCCTGAAACAACAGTTTTCAGCCATGGTAAAGGACCAACGTTTTAAAATAATTTACCTTTTGTCCTAAATTAGAACAAATTCAAGGCTGTTGCTCTAATGTCACTTTTTTTTTTGAGTCACAGTCTCACTCTGTCTCCCAGGCTGGAGACAGAGTGCCCTGCCTGTCAGGAGAAAGACTTGAAGCTGGATACACTAACAATGAACCTGTGGTTCCATGCCAGCTGCTTGGGAGACTTGAGGCCAGGAGTTTGAATCCAGCCTAGGTAACAAAGCAAGAATCCATCTCAAAAAAAAAAAAATAGTAGATCTTTCCTATGATAATTTATAAGTTGATTGACTCATCCTTTTCCTCTTGACAAATAAGTTAAATGGATACGCCTGTAATTAATACAGTTTTCTTTCCTTCAATTAACAGGAAAATATTTAGTTAACTAAATATTTAGTTTGACCGATTTAGACAAACTTAATCTAAATGTTCCAGTCTGGGAAAATGATCATGTGTTATTAATCATGTCAGTAAGAAAAGTAATTGTAGAACAACTCTGCTTTGTGGGGAGGAAGTAATCTGTCCTAGATAGTACTCTGATAAAATCAAGCATATCAGAGAGAAGAAACACACATTATCAGTTTTTGTCAACTTGAGGATTTATTAAATAATAGTAACCCAAGCATCAGATTATAAAAAGAGTTAACTTCAGGTAATTGGGGGATTATATCAGTGTTAAACTTTTCAGTGTTCTATAACAAAACTAGAGTTATTTCTTGAATGCCTTCTGTTTTCATTATCATACAGTCTGTGTGCAATGAAAATAAATGAGACTTAAGTGTTTTTTTGTTTTTTTGTTTTGTTTTGTTTTTGTTTTTTTTGAGTTGGAGTCTCACTCTGTCGCCCAGACT
>NW_007256007.1:350374-371483 GCF_000164805.1 Carlito syrichta | reverse complement strand
AGGTCTCAAACCCGCGGACTCAGGCAATCCACTCACCTCGGCCTCCCAAAGTGCTGGGATTACAGGCTGAGCCACCAAGCCCAGCGAGACTTAAGTTTTTAAAGATATTAGAAATAAGTATCTAAAATGAAAACACTTCATAATACCCAGTGGTGGCAAGGTATTGAGAAACAGGCATAATTGTACTGTCAGTAGATGTATAAATTAATGCAACTTTTCTGGAGGAATTTTTTTTTTTTCCTCTGGAGGACTCTTTGACAATACCTATCAGAATGAATGCATGTATTCTTCTACCCAGTGATTCCACTTATGGGAATTTCTACCACAAACACAAAGATGGGCAAGCAAAGATATTTTTTGCAGCAGTGTTTAGAATAGCAAAGAAAAATTGGGACTGAGCACCGTGGCTCACACCTGTAATCCGATCACTTTGAGAGGCAGAGGTGAGAGGATTATCTGAGCCCAGAGGTTCGAGACTAGCCTGGGCAACTTGGTGAGACCTCGTCTCTATGATAAATCAAAAACTTAGCTGGTGTGGTGGTGCCCACATATGGTTCCAGACACTTGGAAGGCTGATGTGGAAGGATTGCCTGAACCCAGCAGGTCAAGGCTGTGGTGGCTATGAATGTGCTACTGTACTCCCGCCTGGGCAACAGAGTGAGACTCCAAGTTAAAAAAAAAATTGGAACACTCTAAAAACACTCTAAATACTCATCAATAGGGACAAATTAAATTATGGTATATTCATATAATAAATACAAGATAACTGTTAAAAGAATAAGGTAAATCAATATTGACATGAAAAGATGTTAAAAGATATGAATTTTTAAAGACAAGTTTTTTGATAGTGTTTTAGATACATAAGTATGAATAAAAAATTTCTAGAAGGACTTACAAGAAAGATCTCCAGTGAATACCTCTGAACACTAGTGACACTAGTGGCTAGGAGTAAGTAGAAATTTTAACTTTAATTTTAATTCTTCAGTTCTCTGCAATTTTTTTACTCAGAACATCTGTTACTTTTATTATAGAAAAATATTTATGAGTTTAAAAAGAAAAGAATAAATACCTGAACTAAAATTTTGCCATCTATTTTTATTTTATTATTTTTTTTTAGAGACAGGATCTGGCTCTGTTACCCAGGCTGGATTCAGTGGTGCAATCATAGCTCACTGTAACCTTGAACTCCTGTTGTCACCTATTTTATATTCACCTATGATTACAGATGTTGTTTTTCGCCACAGCTGCTGTTGGCTGCTTGGAAAGGCATAGTAGCCAAAACTCATCATTTTGAGAAGTAAACTATAAGACCCATTCCTGCCATTTTCTACTATAAGAATGAGTTGTCCTAATGTTATACCACCACCACCCCAGAAAAGGTCCCAGGGCCATGACTGCTGCCCCAAATCTAGAAGCAAGAAACTTTGTCCAAGAAAGGAGTGTAAAAAAAAAAAAGAAGAAGAAGAAAGGAGTGGCTCCTGAGTATTTGCTGGCTATTGAATAACTTTGAAGGGCCAGCTGAGAGTAAAACTAAGAGGGCTGTCACATATTCCTATATTTCTCTCTATATATTTTTCTTTCTTTTTTTTTTTTAAGAGTTGAGGTCTCACTCTGTCACCAAGGCTGGAGTCTAGAGTGTGGTGGCATGATCATGGCTCACAACAGCCTCAACCTCCTAGGCTCAGGTGATCCTTCTGCCTCAGCCTCCCTAGTAGCTGGGACTATAGGCACACACCACCATGCCCAGCTAATTTTTTTATTTTTCGGAACTGTGCTGCCCAGGCTGGTCTTGAACTCCTGGGCTCAAACAGCCCTCCCTCCTTGGTCTCCCAGAGTGCTGGGATTACACGCATAAGCCACCACACCCGGCCTATTTCTCTATATATTTTAGCTTGACTCACTATCCTCATGATGTTGGTCAAGCCACTTAGACAGGCCATTTTCAGAGCAAAATGCCAAAGTGGGACAGGTTTATGACAGTGCCCTATAACATATATATGGTGTCCTCACTTCCTGGTATTTATTTTATTATTTTATTTATTATTTTTGAGATAAGATCTCACTCTGCCTAGTGTTGGAGTGCAGTGGTATGATCATAGCTTAAACTCCTGGGCTCAAGTGATCCTCCCAAGTGGCTGGAACTACAGATGTATGCCATTATTCCAGGATTATTTTTAAATTTTTTGTAGAGATGAGGTCTTGCTACATTGCCCATACTGGTCTTGAACTACCTCAAGTGATCCTCCCAAAGTGCTGGGATTATAGGTGTGAGCCACTGCAGCTGGCACGCGCGCGCATGCGCGCGCACGTGTGTGTGTGTGTGTGTGTGTGTGTGTGTGTGTGTGTGTGTGTGTGTGTTTAAAGCAAAGAACTGATTCTTGGATCTTTTACTATTTCCACAGTTGCCCTATATTTTAGCAATGTAGTATTTCTTTATTTTCTTATTTCTCTAAACTTCAGTATTCAACTCAGTCCTGCAATCAGAAATAGGGAAATTGGGTATTCCTTTAGAACTTCCCTTTTTGTGTTAATAGGTAAAGGAGAAATGTGTTTATAATGTGGGAAAGTGTGAGACTCACAGAGTCTTTATATTATAAGTAGTATAAATTACTTATATAACGTCTACACATACGTATGACAGGACAGGGACTTTACCCTAATCATTTGATTCAACTTTTCTTCTTTCCATGATACTACCCCTTCTCTCAGGAATAGAGTGGGTCCCTTCAGAAGAGCTGTTGTTACCCTGACTAACTCTCCTACTTGGAGAACTTCCAAGAACCTTTGAAATTCATTATAGAGCTAAGCTTTGTGCTTCCAGGAAGCACTTAGAACATTAGAGTTATATATAAACTTAGGAGGTTATTATTTAATTTATGTGCAAAAATAGCTTATATTCATTCTGTCAGTCAGATCTAAAGATCTGAGTCAGATTCCATCTCTTAAAAAAAGAAGGTAATTAACTTTGAAAGGTGTATTAGTTTCCTGTGAATGGTAAGTTTATAACTGATTGATTCATCCTCTCCAATATCAACCACAGACAAATGATTGGCTCCTTGGCTAGAAGGTGGCTGTGTTTTGTTGACCAAAGACCAGTGCAGTGCCACACTCTCTTAGCCTTCTTGTCTACAAAATGAAGCCAGTGAGTCCTGCTTCTTAGGGCTATTGGAAATTCAAATGAGGAATGTAGGTTAAAAGCCTTTGAAAAAGTACATCCTTGTGTATATCTGAGGAGTCAGACACTTCAAAGAAACATACAGCTCAGGCCCTGGAATCAGACTTTCTGGTAGGAGGAAGATCACTTTGAGAGGACACAGTCTATGGAGCATTTCTAATACCAACTGGGCTGGATTTGTAGCCCTTAGTGTATTTCTGTGGCTTTGCTGTCTTGTGATTCATGTCAAAGTAGTGATGCTAGGGATAAGACCAGCTACTTAAATTACCCAGTGCTTTGCAAATCTAAGTGTGTTTGAAACCCCAATCATCATAAATTCAGTGTAAGCAAACTGCAGCATATGATTTACTGATGGGCATTCTACGTTCTATTATAAGAAATTTCAAGAGTCTCAAATGAAATTGCTTAGTATTAAAAAACAAGAAAAGAAGGCTGGGCTCGGTGTCTTAGCCTGTAATCCCAGTACTTTGGGAGCCTGAGGCGAGTGGATTGCCTGAGCCTGTGGGTTCGAGACCCAGCCGGGCAACTTAGCGAGACCTCATCTCTACAATAAATCATAAATTAGCTAGGCGTGATAGCGCGTGCCTGTAGTTCCAGCTACTTGGAAGGCTGAGGAGGAAGAATCGCCAGAGCCCAACAGGTCGAGGCTGCAGTGGCTGGGAGCGTGCCACTGCACTCCAGTCAGGGCAACAGAGTGAGATTCCAACTCAAAAAAAAAAAAAAAAACAAGAAAAGAAAGAAAAAGTCCTTACTAAACTGAACTCATGTAAAGTTTGGTTTCAGGAGTCAGCAATAGGATTAGGAAAAACTATTTCAAAATACAAGAAGGTAATTTTACAATTCTAATATGAGGGTAAGGCAGCCCAGAGTTTACCATCCTGATGCTGTCACTTACTGAGATCTTGGGCAGGTTTATTCACTTTCCTGAGCCTATTCCCTTGTTAGTAAATTGGGGGTGACAATTGAGATAATACACTGAAAGCATTTAGCACAGTTCTTGGCACATAGTAAGCACTTAGTAAATAGTATTAATGTGATTTTTAGGCAAGAGTGAGTGACTAATGTGTTTCTAAGTGACTGAGAACTAGTGGTGACTGAAATTAAGTTTAGAATATAAAGAAAGAAGAATATACAGGAAACATTTCCAGTAATGTTTATTGCCAGATTTGGTCACAAGTTTCGGGGTGTGTAGGGTGGGGTAAGGGAGTTGGCAGCCTGATGCTGATTCCTTGCTTCATCCATTAACACTGCTACTTTAAAAAACCAAGCTATCAAATAGTTCATTTCAAATAAGTTACTTCATGTAGCTCTGAACTTCTAAGTGTTTTTAAGGGTCAGTTGTGTATCAGGATCTTATTAGCTCATTACTTCACTGACTGAAACTTGAGAAACAAAGACAACTCATGGGAAAGAATTAAGGGTTAGGGTATTTACATGAAAAGCAACTAGAGTATAGTTTGGTTTTATTTGTTCTGTGGATTTTTAAAAATTTTAGATTCAGGCTAGGCATGGTGGCACATACCTGTAAACCCAGCACTTTGGAAGGCCGAGGTAAGAGGATTGCCTGAGCCCAGGAGTTCAAGATCAGCCTGGACAACATGGCAAGACCATGCCTCTACAATAAGTCAAAATTTTTTTAAAAATTAGCTGGGCATGGTGGCAAACGCCTGTGGTTACAGCTACTTGGAAGGCTGAGGCAGAAGAATTACCTGAGCCCAGCGGGTCGACGCTGCAGTGGCCATGATTGTACCTGGGCAACAGAGTGAGACTCTAATTCAAAAAATAAATAAATAAATAAATTTTAAATTCAAAAGGTATATGTGCAAGTTTGCTACATGGATATATTGCATACTGATGAGGTTTGGGATTGTTTTGTATTTTGTAATTATTACTTTAAAAATAGAATTGTAGGTTAAGAATCTTATGTGGCTCTATTGTCCAGTGAGGCAACATTTGCAGAATCCGTAGAACCAAAAAAATAAGAAAAAGAAAAAGTTGGACAATTGATTATATAGTACTTGAAGATCAAAAGAACTATTAAACATGTAACCATTACTGTGAGAGCCTCATTGAACAGCTAGCCTACCATTTCAACATTAGCACCATCCCACCTCCTATGAAAGCCTTTCCTGACTATTCCAGCACACAGTGATCTCTCCCAAGAACCCGTAAAACTTACTGACCCAAAAACATTTGGCCTCAAAAAAGCATTGAGGGAGTTACTTAATTTGTCCCGTGGCTCTCCTCTCCACAGGACAGTGGTCAGGGCTCTCCTCAGTGGGGTCTGCACTGGACCCTCAGGAGGAAGGCTGGAGTTCATATGTTACCTAGTGAACCACCTTTCACATCATTCTCCTGTAACACCAAATAGTATTTTGGTGTTTGCTATGTTTTAGCACTAGAGAATAAATAGATTGGGGTGAGAAATAAGCACATCAATGAGCACTCCTCAAAGACATAAAAGTTGTAAAAATGTCCTTGAGGAATGAATGGCAAAAATCTTTACAGGCATAACAGGAAATTTCAAATAGTGCCCATGTTGAATGGAAGTGAAAAATACAGACAGAAATGATTTGCCTGAGCCTAGCTAAGGAAATGGGAGAAATAAAGAAATTTCTAAGACAGTGGTTAGATCTATCTAAATCTTTCATGTAAAATATTGAGACTTTTAATTTAGAAACTATTTCCTGAGCTTCTACTATATGCAGAATAATAATGATGATAAATAACTTTTGAGAGCTTACTAGTTCCTGGGTCTGTTTCCTCTGAGCAGTAAAGTAGTCTTGGACCTAAGCAAAGCATTAAAAGTAGAGGTTGGGAAAGGGGTTTGTTTTATGTTGGCACTAGAGAACAAATGAATTGTGAGTGGGGAAATGAGCATCTCATCTAGTGCTCCTGATAACATGGAACATGCAAAGAGCTGCTTGATAAATAAAAGACAAAAATTTTAACAGACTTCCTTTATACAACCTGTGAATCAGCTCTGATAGACTCCTCTGCTTTAGGCATCAGAAGTTGAGAGGCAGCTCTCCATGCAAGTCCATGCCCTTAGAGAAGACTTTCGGGAGAAAAATTCGTCAACTAACCAGCACATCATCCGGCTGGAGAGCCTTCAGGCTGAGGTGAGACTTCCCATGCAGCAGTGTTAGAAGGTGGAATGTTTTTCCTATTGGGGGCTCTGTACTGGGAAACAAAAATTTGCTGTATGTAAAAGGGATTAAAATCTGTAATGAAAGATATTTCTGTGAGAAACTAAATGGGGAACACTTGATCTGTGCTCTTCTGGGCAGCCTTTTGTGTAGAAAAGTAACGTTGCTCAGAGTTAACTGCTGAGTATGTTGATACCATGAATGACCTAGATTTTACTGAATATATAGATCCCTTCAAAAATATTCTTGCCAATTCCAAATAGAAGGTGAGGAAAGGCATCCCCCCACCTCTCCATTTCATGTAAGTCCTGTTCAGTCCACCTTAGTAGGGTCTACTATTATTCTCATCTGTAAAATGAGATAATTAGAAGTTTCTATTTCATAGTTGTTAGGATTTGATGAGTTAATACATAAAAAGCACTTTGTATGGTACCTGGAACACATTAATGAAGCATAGGAGAGGCCAAACATGGCAACCAGGGTCTGTGGCCCTGAGTGGGCCAGAGGAAAAAATAAAGTAGCAGTGGGGGAACAATACTGTGAAAATCTGGTTGTGGAAGGTGAGTAGGGGGCAAGGGTCATATTACTAGCCCAAACAGGTTGCTTCCTGCTTCATAAATGACCTGAGGATGCTTTTCCTAAAGTCTGTCAATATCTTCTGTTTTCTCCTGCCTCCCATTCCCTTCCTTTTTCCTTTGCTTTGGAATTCCTACTGGTGTTGAGCAGCAGGTTCTTGAAGTAAGTAGAATTGTTCCAGTGGGGTTTGGCATGCCTGTCTGTGACCATGTGTGTGCATGACTTGCGATTCACCTGTCTCTCCCAGGCTCTCATTTCTTTGAGTTGCCTGTCTTCCTCTTTCCCTCACCTGTTCATTTTTTCTAGACCCTCATGAACCAGGTCATTTCCAGGAATGTTTATTGTCAGGTTTGGTTACATGTTTCGGGGTGTGTAGGATGGGGTGAGGGAGTTGACAGCCTAATGCTGATTCCTTGCTTCATCCATTAACATTGCCACTTTAAAAAGCCAAGCTATAGCCGGGCTCGGTGGCTTAGCCTGTAATCCCACACCTTTGGGAGGCTGAGGTGAGTGGATTGCCTGAGCCCGCGGGTTCAAGACCCGCCTGGGCAACTTGGGGAGACCTCATCTCTACAATAAATCAAAAATGAGCTGGGTATGGTAGCGTGCGCCTGTAGTTCCAGCTACTTGGAAGGCTGAGGTGGAAGGATCGCCAGAACCCAGCAGGTCGAGGCTGCAGTGGCCACTCCCAGCCACTGCACTCCAGTCTGGGTGACAGAGTGAGACTCCAACTCAAAAAAAAAAAAAAAAAAAAAGCCAAGCTATGAAATTGTTCATTTCAAAAAGTATTTCATATAGCTTGTGAACTTCGATTTTTCTTGTTTTTGTTTGTTTGTTTGTTTGAGTCAGAGTCTTACTCTGTCACCCAGGCTGGAATGCAGTAGCATGTTCACAACCACCCCAGCATCCACCTGCTGGGCTCAGGCGATCCTTCTGCCTCAGCCTTCCAAGTAGCCAGAACTACAGGCACACTCTACGCATACTTCCACGCCCAGCTAATTTTTTGATATATGGTAGAGACGAGGTCTCCCCAAGTTGCCCAGGCTGGTCTTGAACCCCTGGGTTCAGGCAGTCCTCTTGCCTCAGTCTCCCAAAGTGCTGGGATTACAGACTTGAGCCACTGTGCCTGGCCCTAAGTTTTTTTAAGGGTCAGTTGTATATCAGAATCATATTACCTCATTACTTCACTGACTGAAACTTGGGAAACAAAGATGATTCATGGGAAGGAAAGGTCAGAGGGTATTTAAATGAAAATCAGCTAGAGTAAGAATTCTCTTCACATGGGTAGCTTTGCTTTAGTAGGAAATAGTGGGCCCATTCACAAAAGGGGCTTGCTCCTTTCGGTTCCTTACCCAGGTGCACACTTGAGAGACAGTATTTCTTTGTTTGGCCAGTTACCTGATCTCTCTGGACAAAGGCCACATATTTCATTTCCCCAGGATGGCATTCTATCTGATTGACTGGTAGCCAGAGAAGATCTGGGCTCTAAGAGCAGGATTCTAGTGTAAAGAGTAAGAACAACCAAAAAGCAAAGGGAAAGGTGACTCTCAGAGGACCTGAAACAAGTTAGACACTTATTTCAAAATTCCCCTGGAAAGGTTCTGAACTTAGTCCTTAAAACTAACCCAAGTAAAAGCCTTAAGGAATTGTTATTCAAGCTAGATTATCAGTGTACAGAATATCTTAATCGTGTTAGGAAAATATTTCCAAGCAAGAAGCTAGTTGGGAAATCCATCCACCAGGAAACAGTTAAATGGGAGGACCCAGAAGGACTCCAGAAGTTCCCCAAAAGCCAGTATCAATTGGGAAGACTTGGGAAGGTTTTCTGGAGCCCCTGAGCAGGGCTGTGTTCTTTAGATGAAGCATCCCTGGCCTTGGGAGCACTGGCTCAGTTTCTCACCCTGCAAACCTTGAGGCCAGAAGAGACTTGGTACCTCTTTCCTCTGTGTCTCTGTTTTCTCACTGAAGGGATCAGACAGACCTTCCTAAAAGAAGATATATATATATATTTATTTATCTTGAGACTAACTATTTACGTCTTGAGACTGGCTCAGTGTATACAAACTTAGCCTGTTTCATAAAAAGGAGAGAATGTGCTTCTATTTGTAACTTGCTCAGGTAAAAGTTACTTTGAGTAAAGTCAGTTTCACTTGTCCTTGTCATGCTCCTTCCCAGGACATGGACTTGTGCAGATACTACTTTGCTTTCTGCACCTGCAAACTTGTCCATTAACTCAGGGCACTGGGTCTGTGCTGTGATCTCTAGTGCCAACAGTAAAAGAAAGGACAGAGGGGTGCTGCAGAGGATTTCTTGGGCATTTCCTTGAGCTCATGACCTGGAGAAGGTAAAGTCGTACAGCAAGTTAGGTTCACCCCCTATGAATTGTAGGTTTGAGGTAAAGTTGAGGGCAGGCAAGGTAGAGTCCTTCTCTGTCTTATCTCTGGAATTTCCAGAGCACTAGCCTTTCCTTCCTCTGCCTGGCACATTCCAGCTTCCCCAAAGCTCAACTCCACCCTTTCCCAGACAGGTTCCTAGAGGGGAGGGACTTTCTCTTCAGCTTAGGATTTCACAACTGTTCTCTCAGAGATGGGGCCACCTAGTCCTTGGGCAGAACACTGAGAGACACATGCCTTCATGTTTGGAGGCTACTCCCTCCTTCATACTCATCAGTGCAGGTGTAACTCCACACCATTCCTGTGGCTCTCCACCCTTTCAGATCAAGATGCTGTCAGATCGGAAACGGGAGCTGGAACATCGTCTCAGTGCTACCTTAGAGGAAAATGACCTGCTTCAAGGGACTGTGGAGGAGCTACAGGACCGGGTGCTGATCCTGGAGAGGCAGGGCCATGACAAAGACCTACAGGTACTTGGACAGAGAACCTGTCCTGCAGGAGGGCCAGACAAAAGGAGCTCTTAACCATTTAGCCAAAAAGAAAGGGCTGGGAGACCAGCATCACTAATGGGGCCAGTTGGGAGTAGATGACTCTGAGACCTCATCATGGGCCCTTTTGTAATTCCTCCGGGCACTCACTAACTTGGTCTTTTTGGTTCTGCCTAGAGGAAATGCATTGCTACCCACAGGTCATCCCTCCAATGTGTTCTGAGCCACTGGCCCATGGAGCAGTTTCATAGAGTTCTTTCTGGACTGTGGCTGGAACACCAGGAGTGTTATTCTGGCCTCCTAGTATTTGTGAAATCTGCTAGAAGATTTCAGAGGGAGCCTATGACTCTCTGTACTCAGCTCACAATGCTCTCTGCTGCTGCTTTCCCAGGGTGATGGATTTAGTTGGCTGGCATGGAACATAAACCAAGAAGCTGTCCACTGAACACAGCAAGACGTATATCCTGCTTCTGCCAGTTGCCAGAAAAGGCACAGACTGACCCCTTTGTGAGCCTAATTAGTTTCTTTTTTTCTTCCTGAAGGAAATTGCTTCATGACCATATTTGTCCTTATTTGGGAACTGTCACCAATCCTTAACTGAATCCCCAAGCTCACACTTGACAAGAAACAACCCCCAAAACAAAAAGATAGTAACTCCAGCCTTCCCCAGAAATAGGATGTAGCATCTGCTACCAAGATGCTTTGCTGGGCTGGCCTAGGAGCATCTGGAGGCAGAGACTAAGAGTGCATTGCTTCCCTTTGGGATCCTCTGAGCATGCCAGGGAATACACTAGATTGCGACAGTGACATTTGTGCAGAGGTGGTCGGTCAGGTATACTCAAGCATTAGGTGGGTTCCTGCCCAAAGACCAGCCCACAGAAGGTCTTGCTGGGCTTATAGGTAGGCTGTTTTAAAGCCCTGGGATACAGGGTAAGGAAACAGCATCAGGTTAAGATCACTTGTCACTGATACCATGAGCTAAGCTGACATCTGAGTGATGAATCTCTTTGAGGGAAAAGCAACAGCTTTTCTCCTTCCATGTTTTTAGTACCTTCAGCTGGTAAGTTTTCATGTAGTAGGACATCAGTAAATGCCGAAGAGAAAATGGTGCTGGCTAAAGCCTCACAGTGGTTTTCAAAATAGAAAGGAGTTTGCTTATTTTTCAAAATCCATGATGATAATAGCTGTGAACATTTGTGCGCTTCTTTACAGGGGACTAGTGCTTTCACATACATCATAAAGCTGAGACTTTGAAAAATGAATGATTTATCCAAAGTCATAGAGTGAGTCCTTGGTCAATGGACACTGCAACCCTCCCACCTGCCTTACCTGTTGTTCAGTGATAACTTCTTGTGTATTACTTACCTCTGAAAGTCATTGTTTGACCAGCATTTATTATCCCACCAAGCACTCTCCCAAGGGTTGCTGAGATATGGAGCATAGAGAGAAGGAAAAGAAGTACAGAAGAATTTTAAAAATGGCCCCTGCCTGAAAGAAACTTTCAGTTCTTATTTTAAATCAAGAATTGGGAACCTGGGGATAGGGGAAAAGAGCTATGGACTAGTGGACCATTGAGTACATGACTGGCACATTGGGCTATCTGTTCTTTAGCAGCAAGAATTCCAAGTCATGCCACATGTACTTGCTCACCACCTGCACGTCCACCGTCTTCCCATTGGACTTCCTCAAGAATGAGAAGGTGTCACTCACCCAAGGACCTATAGCAAGTCGGGGAGCAATTCTCACTTTGATTTGGAGAATCAAATCAAATAGAATAGGCTAAATTCTCATCCTTCCTAATTATTGTAATTCTGTTCCTTCTGTTCATGTGAAACTCTTCTTAAGTTGTCACAAGTTACCAGTGTCCTCCAGAAAGCCCTTTCTATTGTTGAAATGCCCTATACTGATTCAGAAACAAAAATTCCAACTTACTCAGGTAGTAGTTGAATGATCCCAGACCAGACTCGTAAAATGTAGAGCAAGTAGCCTTGGAATGTATTTAATCCCATGATTTTAAATCCTCAGACAAGGGTGAGAGGAAGGCTGAGCAGGCAAGGCAACAGGCCTGCCACAGCCAGGGGAACCCCCTTTTGATCTCTTTTACTATATAATTGGGGTCTTGCTGTCTAAAACAGATTTTTAAACCACTCATCAAATCTAACTCTGATTTATTTCAGCTGTGAGAATAGGAATAAAAATTATTATTTATTGAATGCCAAGAATATATCAAGCACTTTGCTTAAGTCTTGATATTCAGTACAGTAAATCATTTTGTCTCTCTAAGGTCCACTTAACTCCCCGGTTTAATACTGAGCTGAGCATTGTACAGATGTGTACAGGACCTAGTCCCAGTGCATGGGTGAATTTTGTCAGCAGAGGACAGGCCCCACCCACTGTGGGGCGACCTAGGAAGCTGGTAACTTGGAGTCTAGACGTTGCTCTGGCACTGATTATGTATCATTAGGTGAATCACTTAACATCACACCATCTCAGTTCCCTCAGATGAAAAGTGGAGAGCATCCCCACTTTTGCCCACATGAGTATTGTAAGCGTTAAGCATAGTGTGCTATACAAACACAAAGCATTTAAAGTCATTCTTATTCATGCTTATAAATATGCGTAGGGTCATCTTTGTTATATAAAGAGTGATATTTCTGGCCAGGCGCAGTGGCTTAAGCCTGCAATCCCAGCACTTTGGGAGACCAAGGTGAGAGGAATGCCTGAACCCAGAGGTTCGAGACCAGCCTGGGCAACTTGGCGAGACCTCATCTCTACAGTAAATAAAAAAATTAGCCGGGTGTGGTAGCATACCGGTAGTTCCAGCTGCTTAGAAGGCTGAGGTAGAAGGATCACTGGAGCTTATTTTAGAGTGTTCTTACATTTAATAGACTCTTCTCTGGCTTGATTTTTTTTTTTCTTTTGCTTATGTCTGTCTGGTTGGTAAATCAGCTATTGAACAATAAATACAGACCTCTCCTGGTCTTTTGTTCTCTACTGTTATAATTAATTAAGCACCTTTGAGTGTGCATGAGTAATTGAACTAATTTTGTCCATTGCATAAGAACTTGTATTTGTGCTGAACTTCTCCTGCTGAGAGTTGTCTAGAAAATAATTGTGAAGCATTTTGCCAGTTTAACATGCCATTTGTAATTATGCGAAATGCTTCTTAGGAATGCCTTTTTTTTTTTTCCTATAACCCTGATTTTTTTCTTTCTGAATGTCCGCAAAACTGAAGCTGGAGGATATCCCACTGGACCAGGAAATATCAGTGATCCATGGGAACTTTGCAGAGCAGTATTACCAATTCTGTCTGCATTCTCTGGACAGCCAGCTTCCAAAACCTTCCTACGTAGGGCTATTCAAGATCACTGGTGCCAGTAGCCAACCATTTCCCAGTACTGACAGTGAAAGTGTGGCTTTGAGGGCGCTAAAGGATGGGCTAAAGGCTCTGCAAAACAGTTTGCTCCCTTCATAAAAACTATAGAGCTATGAGTTACTGCCAGTCACCCCTCAGTCTGCATCTCTGTAGTAGCCACAAGCCAACTTGGCCAAGACTCTGGAAAAGACCAGTGGAGTATCCACTCTCTTTTTAATGGAACAGAGGTGACCCCAGAAATTCTATTTTATAAAAGAATAAATTAGGCCGAGCTCAGTGGCTCAGCCTATAATCCCAGCACTTTGGGAGGCCGAGGAGAATGGGTTGCCTGAGCCTGAAGGTTCAAGACCTGCCCGGGCAACTTGGCGAGACCTCATCTCTACAATAAATCAAAAAAAAATTAGCAGGCGTGGTAGTGTGCACCTGTAGTTCCAGCTACTTGGAAGGCTGAGGCGGAAGGATCGCCGGAGCCCAGCAGGTCGAGGCTGCAGTGGCCGGGAGCGTGCCACTGCAATCCAGCCTGGGTGACAGAGTGAGACTCCAACTCAAAAAAAAAAAATAGAATAAATTAGTTAATTTAAATTCCAAGAAGTTCTTCTCCCCACTCCTCAAAATCTTTTGGTGGGAGAGAACCTAGTCCACAAATATGAAGAGCAGGAAAGATTGTTTCTGTGCAGGTGTGGCATGTAGCCTTGTGCCTATCTGCTAGCAAACCGATGATGATTCTGCAATTAGTGTCTGCTGTATTAAAACCAAGTTAGTGATGGAGTCCACATATAAGAGAATAGCATTTAGCAGTTTTGTTTAGGGCAACAGAGAGTGGTACCCTGTTGTAGACTCCACATGGAAGGGGCTGTAGAGAATGCAGAAGGGTGGGGTTGGGGGGGAAGTAGCAGCATTGTGAGAGGGAGAGGGAAAGAGACCAGCCCACAAGCCATGACCCCTGCATTGCTGTCTCCTCTCTACTACTGGTGTCATTTCCCTACTCTGAACCTCAGTTTTATCCTGAGATGGTTAGACTCAATCTTTGTGGCCCTGTCAGCTCTAAAAATGGAGGTTATGTGAAAATCTCTTAATTTAAAAATAAAGATAGTCTATGGGAAAAGTCTATAGTATATAATATATAGTATTTGACTTTCAGAATAGAAGCTATTTGAAAAGCTATCGCAAAGGAATACATGCAAGTAAGTAACTCTTCCCAGTCTTCAGAGAGAACTTAGAAAGAACAAACAGCTTCATGTACCATGTGAAGGACTGAAGTTAAACAACGTAAAAATGTGTATATGAGAGTTAAAACAGAAACTATGGGACTTCCTCTTCAGAGAGCTTCAAAATAGGTTAACATCTCTTCTGTCTGGGATAAATGGGGTGTAAGGAAAGTGAAAAGAGCCTTGGACTGGGAGTCATGGATCCATTTCTGCTTCACAAGGGTTTTAGGAAAGTCCCTTTTCACCTGTGGCTTAACTATCTGATGTGGAAAGTGAGAGGCCAGCCCTAAGGGTTAGGTAATGGTTAGGTAGAGGTGGAAGCTCTTGGTATTACTACACAGATGTTATACCACATTGCATCCCTAGCTTCTTTCCAAGCGACCCTTTTGCTCCTTAATCTTTAATGAAAATACACATATAGTAAAGCTTATGGATCTTAAGTGGACAGCCCAATGAATTTTTTCAAATGTGTACGCCTGTGTCACCACCACCCAAATTAAAGATTTAGACTATTATCAGTGCCCCATAAGGAATATACTGCAACTTCCTCAAAAGCTAAACTCCATTCCAACTTTTATCTCTTCTATGTCAATGAAGTTTGGGAACTTTTTATAAATAGAATCATACATTATATACTTTTTAATATCTGGCTTTTGCTCAACATTGTGTGTATAAAATCCATCCATGTTGTGGCATATAATATATTTGTTTTTAATTGTTGTATTGTATTCTAACATGTGAACATACCACAATTTATTTATCCGTTCTATTTTTATTGACATTTGGATTTTCCCAAATGTCTTTTGTACACATGTCATTTTTGTTGGGTCTACAGCCAAGAGTGGAACATAGGATGGATTGTATATTTACATCTTGGTCTAAAGCCAAGACTGGATCATAGGATAGATGTATATTTAACTTTATTAGAAACTGCCAAACAATTTTCCAAAGTGTCTGTACATTTTCTTCTCCCATCAGCATAGTTCCACATCCTTATCAACACTTGATATTATTTTTTGTTATTTATGTTAACCATCTTGATGAGAGTCTAATGGTATCTAACTTTATGTGCTGGTATATATTTGATTTTTTATTTCAGAGGATTTCAAATAGACTTGACAATGGACCAGTGTAGTGAAGCCCCATGCTCCCCATTGCCTACCATTCCTTGGCCTGTCCTGCCCTATCTTTATAATATCCATCTTCTCCCCTTTTGTATTATTTTGAAATAAATCTCAGAATTTGGCTGGGCTCAGTGGCTCAGCCTGTAATCCCAGCACTTTGGGAGGCCAAGATGAGTGGATTACCTGAGACCGCAGGTTCGAGACCAGCCTGGGCAACTTGGAGAGACCTCGTCTTTACAATAAATAAAAAAAAATTAGCCAGGCATGGTAGCACATGCCTGCAGTTCCAGCTACTTGGAAGACTGAGACAGAAGGATTGCTGGAGCGCAGCAGGTCGATGCTGGGGTGGCCATGAGAGTGCCACTGCACTCCAGCCTGGGCGATAGAGTGAGACTCCAACTCAAAAATTTAAAAAAATTTTTTAAAAAGCTCAGAATTTTAATAAATTAATCTGTAAATAAAAAGTACTATGCCGGGCTCGGTGGCTCAGCCTATAATCCCGCGCCTTTGGGAGGCTGAGGTGAGTGGATTGCCTGAGCCTGTGGGTTCAAGACCCACCTGGGCAGCGAGACCTCATCTCTACAATAAATCAAAAAATCAGCTGGGCGTGGTAGTGCATGCCTGTAATTCTGGCTACTTGGAAGGCTGAGGCGGAAGGATCTCCGAAGCCCAGCAGGCGAGGCTGCGGTGGCCGGGAGCGGCCACTGCACTCCCAGTCTGGGCGACCGAGTGAGACTCCAACTCAAAAAATAAATAAATAAATAAATAAAATAAAAATAAAAAGTACTGCCTCTAAAAAATAACTTTAAAAACTATAACCACAGTACTATTATGCCTAAAAATTTAGCAGTATTTTGTTAATATCATCAAATACCCAATGAGTGTTCAAATTTTCAATTATCTGTATTAGTTGATATGTCTCTTAAGTCTTTTTTTAGTCTCTGGGTTCCTCTTTTTTTTTTTTTCTTGAAATATATTTGTTGAAGAATGGAGTTGTTTGTGCTGTAGAATTTCCCAGATCTGGTTTTTGCTGACTGCATTCTCTGATACAATCTAACATGTTCTTCTCTCCTCTTTATTTTCCTGTGAACTGGTGGTTGGATCTAGAAGTATGATCAGATTCAGGATCAGTTTGTCCTGGTTTTTGGTTTTGTCAAACCTCAGTACCATTTGCTCTCTCTCTGAAAGCTTCACCAAAGCCAGCTGGAACTCCAGGAGGTGCGTCTCTCCTACCGACAACTGCAAGTGAAGGTGGAAGAACTCACTGAGGAGAGGAGTCTGCAGAACTCTGCAGCCACCAGCACATCCCTTCTGTCAGAGATCGAGCAAAGCATGGAGGCTGAGGAGCTAGAGCAAGAGAGAGAACAGGTGCTGACCCCCCTGTTACCCTATAGGCGAGGCAGCCTGGGGGTGCTTGGGGCTCTTTCTCTTTCAGCCGTCAACCTGGCATTGGCTGCAGTCTTGCACCTGTACCAGCCTCTTGGCCTGCTGACATAAAACAGACCTTGGCCAAAGCATGTCCCTCCATTTCCCACCCACCTTGTTCATTAAGGCACTGAGCAGAATGGCCAGAGGACAGAGTACCCAGGGGCAGAGCCAAGTCCCACTCACTGTCGCCCCCATTTCTCTTAGGAAATGCTTGTTGACTAACAATCAGCCTCACACCTCTTACATTGGCAGAGTTCTAGAGCATTCATAATCCATCCTCTCCATCTAATTGGTTCCTTTCACACTTTTCATAATACCCAGAACTACTCATTTCCCTAATCAGTTTCTGACTCCTACCAAAGAAACTGATTATATAAAGGAATGCTTTATATGGCAAATGGAAGAGCCTAGAGAACAGGAAAAACAGTAATTGGGAGTCTGAATAGATGTACTTGACCCAGAATAAGTATCTCAATTTCTTCAGGCACTATTTTTTTTTTTTTAAGAACAAAAAAAAATAACAAAAATAAAACCCTTTCTTAGAAAGGTTACGTACTGGATACAATGTTCAATATTTGAGTGATGGGTACTCAAGAAGCCCAATCCCCACAATTATGCAGAATACTCACGTAACAAACAAACATGCATGTGTACCCCTGAATCTAAAATAAACATTAGGAAAAAAACCAAAACTTTCTCCTAGAACTGGTGTCTTGGTTGCCCACATTTTGGGTTCAGATACTAGAAAAAGATAGCCAGGTGTGGTCTTTAGAATCCATAATCAAGAAAAATTCTCTGTGGAACAGCTGAGACTGCAGCTCTGGGAAGCCTACTGCCAGGTTCGCTATCTCTGCTCACACCTTCGAGGTAGTGACAGTGCTGACTCAGCAGTCTCCACGGACTCCTCCATGGACGAGTCTTCAGAAACCTCATCCGCCAAGGATGTGCCAGCCGGCAGCTTGCGCACTGCCCTCAACGAGCTTAAGAGACTGATACAGAGCATTGTGGACGGCATGGAGCCTACGGTAAGAGGCCAGTCTGAGAAGGTCCTTACCCTTCAGGATCTGGCTAGTGGGAGTTTAGAACCTACTGCAGAAGGTGAGGTCAACTCTAGAACTGGAACCCTATAAAATATCTGTAAGAATTTCTTCTGAGCCTTATTGTTTGAGAGCACTGACTACTGGTGTGATGAGGCAGAGGGACTGAGTGCCCAGGAGTTATCTACAGACACTGGGTACAAATGGAGCCCCTTTCTCCAGATAGTGATGTACAGACAATGGTGGCCTCCAGTTTAAGAGCTTTCCTAGGAAACTTTGGATTTAGAAGTTTATATCCAGGTAAAAACTGCTATAAATAAGCAAACTGAAAAGATTGAAGCTTCTACCATAAGAATATAAGTGAGCACAAGTAGTTGGGAAGATCAGCTCCAAGAGCCTTTTAGAGTTCTAGAGACATGGCCCACCTGTGGAGGAGAGGAATGTTCTCATGAATATTCTGGGAGGACTGACATTTTTTTCCAGCTTCATGACAGATTTATCCCTGACGTACTTTCCATTCAGACTCCCTCCTATAAAATAGTATATCTTTCTACACATACTGGATGAAGTAAGATGGAGGGCAGCTGTTTCTACCTGATCATGCTGTGTTGATTTGTGGGATGTATTGTAGTATGAGGCCAGATCACTGTGGGAGAAAGGAGCTGTCAGAGTGAGGTGTGCTGTTCATGCCACACAGTTTCCTTTCCCTCAAGCCTGAAACAGAAGTGAACATCTAGCTATTGCTTGCAGGTTGAAATTGAGCAGTCGCTCTCCTTAACGGCTTTTTTCCCCCCTGCTTTGTCTCTCCCTTCTTTTTCTCCCTTCCCATCTCCCCTACTATCTCACTCTTCCCATACTACCTCTCCTCGCCACTCTCCTTTTCCTCTCTCCTTTTTATCTCTCCCCACACTAACCATCTTTCCACCCTACTTCCTATCTCTCCTCTACCCTCACCATCTCTGGCTGACTCTCTTTCTTTTTGCTGTCAGAGCTCCCGGAGACTTGATGATGATTCCTTAGAAGAACAGATAAGGCAGACCAGTGAGGACTCGAGAGCCCTAAGGGAGCTCATGGAGGGAGAGAGGGGTAAACTGAGGCAAAGCCTAGAAGAGCTGCAGCAACTCCACAGTCAGGTGAGCACCCCTATCTTCAGTCCAGTGCAGGGGATGTGCATGAGTCCCCTGACTCTCTTGGGTCCCTTGTGAGTGTCTCTCTCCCACTTCTTTTTGAGAAGCAGTTCTCCAACAAATCCTCAGGGAACAGTGACCTGAAATTGAGGTGAGCTGGTGTCTTCAACAGAAGAACCCAGTCCTCTAGTTTAGCCCAAAGTAAAATTGCCAGGGATAAGAATAGCTAGTTCTCCATTTCCTCCAGTGACACCCTGCCTTACGCAGAGCCAAAAGTTAGTCTGCCTGGTCAGTTTAAAGTGCCACCTACGGATGATTTTTCAGCAGCTTTTGGGCAGGGAAGTTTGCAAACCAATGATCAATTGATCTTTACAGAATTGTTCCCTCTTTGTAAGTGCCATCACCTCTATCAGTCTGTTTTTCAGCTTTAGAAGCACTTATTGTTGCCCTCACTATTCCTTTCCTGTTTGATCCTGATTTCATCTCTGTTGAGAACACTGGAGAAGGACATTTATATTTGAAAAATGTTAAAGGATTTAGGAGAAGCCCTACCCAGAAAGGAACTTCTGAAATCTATCCTAGGAGATAAATAAAGTCTCTTCCTTTTGACTACGTATACAGGTTCTATCCTACTTGGGAGTAGGATTGGGGGAGCACCAAACAAGCAACATTTTTAAACCCTTCTCTCCGCCCCTAGACTGTTCCTTTCCTTTCCTTGCCCAAAACTATTCATTCCTTACCTCTGCATGAGAATTACACAAGATGATATTTAAGCCTGGCTTTCCCTTCTGTCAGTATTTCTTTGTTTCTTTTCTTTTCTTTTCTTTTGTTCTCTTTTTTTTTTTTGGAGTTGGGGGCTCATTCTGCCACCCAGATTGGAGTGCACAAAGATCATGGCTTACCTCAGCCTCAACCTCTTGGGGTCAGGAGATCCTTCCATCTCAGCCTCCCCAATAACTGGAACTATAGGCATGTTTTTAACACCCGGCTAATTTTTAAATTTTTTTTGTAGAGATGAGGTCTCACTATGTTGCCTGGTCTTAAACTGCTGAACTCAAGCAGTCCTCCCACCTTGGCCTCCCAAAGTGCTGGGATTACAAGCATGAGCCACTGTGCCTGGCCTCAGTCAGTATTTCTTACGTTTAAAATCCCTTTATAGAAAGAAACTCCTGTCTTTTTTGGGTCATCCTATTAAGTCTCCCCAATGTTATTTTCTTGAAGAATATTAGGAGACCCACCTACACCCATTACTCTTCCTTCTGTGAGTGACTATATAACAGGACAGAAAGATGCTGTTTAAAGCTATGGCTTGTTCCCGGCCAAGCACTGGGGAGTAGGGCTGGCAGCCATAGACATTTTCCCCCCTAAAACATAAGATCCTCAGAGGAGGGTCATTTGGCCAGGGAGTGACTCAGACTTAGAGACAGATTTTCCAAACTGGGAGAATAAAATACAAGAGAAAAGCCGGGTTTGGTGGCTCAGCCTGTAATCCCAGCGCTTTTGGAAGTTGTGGTGAGTGGATTGCCTGAGCCTGAAGGTTCGAGACCTGCCTAGGCAACTTGGCAAGACCTCATCTCTACAATAAAATCAAAAATTAGCCAGGCGTGGTCGCACACGCCTGTAGTTCCAGCTACGGAAGGCTGAAGCGGAAGAATTGCTGGAGCCCAGCAGGTCAAGGCTGCAGTGGCCGGGAGCGGCCACTGACTCCAGTCTGGGTGACAGAGTGACTTCAACTCAAAAAAAAAAAAAAAAAACATGCAAGAGATAGTTGGATCTAAAAATTCTTTGACTTAATAAAAAGTTTATTTATTTTAAAACCCATTTAAATTTCATTGGAGTGCTGCTTCTTATCAGCTCTTTGATATTGACTGATTTTTTTGTTTTGACTAGGTTGTCTTGCTTCTCAGAATTATAAAACTATAAATTCTCCAGAAACAAGCCGGGCTCGGTGGCTCAGCCTGTAATCCCGCGCCTTTGGGAGGCTGAGGTGAGTGGATTGCCTGAGCCCGCGGGTTCGAGACCCGCCTG